>NW_025536946.1:0-45427 GCF_020615455.1 Coregonus clupeaformis
CTAGAGCACACAAAAAAGCGATACATACCTCAGACTAAACATCAGCGCCACAGGTAACTTCACAAAGCCGTGACGATCTGAGAGACAAGGCAAGAAGGGCCTTCTATGCCATCAAAGGAACATAACATTTGACATACCAATTAGGATCTGGCTAAAAATACTTGAATCAGTTCTAGAACCATTGCCCTTTATGGTTCTGAGGTCACAGAGATCCGCTCACCAACCAAGAATTCACAAAATGGGACAAACACCAAATTGAGACTCTGCATGCAGAATTCTGCAAAAACATTGTCAGTGTACAACGTAAAACACCAAATAATGCATGCAGAGCAGAATTAAGCCAAGCCTGCTAATTATCAAAATCCAGAAAAGAGCCGTTAAATTCTATAACCACTTAAAAGGAAGCGATTCCCAAGCCTTCCATAACAAAGCCATCACCTACAGAAGATGAACTTGGAGAAGAGTACCCTAAGTAAGCTTGTCTGAGGGCTCTGTTCACAAACACAAACAGACCCCACACAGACCCAGGACCTTAACAACAACAACACAACTAGACCCAAGCAAATCATAGAAAGCAAAAAGAAAATTACTTGACACATTGGAAAAGAACTAACAAAAAAAAACAGAGCAAACTAGAATGCTATTTTGGCCCTAAACAGAGTACACAGTGGCAGAATACCTGACCACTGTACGGCTTAAACTTACGGGAAAGCTTTGACTATGTACAGGCTCAGTGAGCATAGCCTTGCTATTGAGAAAGGCCGCAGTGAGACAGACCTAGCTCTCAAAGAAGACAGGCTATGTGCACACCTGCCCACAAAATGAGGTGGAACAGGAGCTGCACTTCCTAACCTCCTGCCAAATGTATGACCATATTAGAGACACATATTTCCCTCAGATTACAGCGATCCACAAAAAGAATTGGAACTCAAACCCAATTTTGATAAACTCCCTTATCTACTGGGTGAAAAACCACAGTGTGCCATCACAGCTGCAAGATTTGTGACCTGTTGCCACAAGAAAAAGACAACCAGTGAAGAACAAACACCATTGCAAATACAACCCATATTTATGTTTATTTATTTTTCCCATTTGTACTTTAACTATTTGCACATTGTTACAACACTAGTATATATACATAATATGACATTTGAAATGTCTTTATTCTTTTGAAACTACAGAGTGTAATGTTTACTGTTAAACAATAAATATTATTTCACTTTTAGTTAATATCTACTTCACTTGTTCGGCAGTAATGCTAACGATTTTCCATGCACAATAAAGCCCTTAAATTAGAAGTGAAATTGGAATTGAGAGACAGAGAGAATGACACACCAGAGCTGCTGATATATTTTCTCTGGCTGAGTGGCAGTGAAATGTATCCCAGCATGCCTGGCACCAGATCCCTGTAGCCGTGCCATTGTTCTCCTGTTCCACACTACTACCACTCTTAACAGAGCCACACACACGAGCTCTTGTCTCCAGACTAGTCTAGATACAGGTTCCAAATACAGTAGGCTGCATCTCCTGCTGGCGGCCCTCCTTCAGAGCTAGGGTGAGTTCAGAGATGAGGGGTTAAAGGTTAGAGGTGAGGTCTGTTACAGGGCCTCTGTGGGAGAGGAGTATGTGTGTGTGTGGTGGGTTTTTCCAGGGCTGACCTCACACTCTCTCCCGTTTTATAGACAATTTTTACAGATTTTCACAAAGGCTTACCTTCCAGGTGTGTCAGAGGCCAGTCACATTTCCAGACCAGAGAGAAACTCCAATGTTTCCACTGGCTCCCTTCTCAATGCATACCTTCATGGCTGCTCTACCTCTCTCTGCTTTCACTTTCAATATCCCTCACTCTCTTTCTCTCTTACCCTCTTCTCTCTGTTTTGGTTTTTCTCTTTTTTTCTCCATCTTTTAAGTCTGTCATTTCCCACTCCTTTCTTTCTCTGTTCAGACACATGGCTCCGTGGTGTCATGCACACCCGGAGTTCAAATACTATTTTAAATCGTTCAAATACTTACTAGCGTTTGCTGTAGCCTGCCTGGAGTGCAGATGGGCAGGGTTTCCGGTTTTGAGACTATTATATCAGTCCATTAAGCGAGGTAGCTCAATCAATCACAGATAAAGTATTTGAAATTACTTTGAATAGTATTTGAACCCAGGTGTGGTTGTGTTCGTGAGTCTGTGTGTGGGTCCAGTGTAACCCCTGCTACCAGTGGCTCTTGACAGGGAACACTTTGGCCTGTTGATATAAATCTGTTTTTACTGGCATGTTTTTCCACCCATAGTTAAGTGTGTGAGTGTGTGTGTGTGTGTGTGTGTGTGTGTGTGTGTGTGTGTGTGTGTGTGTGTGTGTGTGTGTGTGTGTGTGTGTGTGTGTGTGTGTGTGTGTGTTTGTGTGTGTGTGTGTGCTCTGTAGACACATATACTGCTATAACACTGAGAGATGTCCCTCTCTTCCTTTCCACAGGATTCCCCCATTCGTTTTACAATATAACGAGAACGCAACTCTACTTCCAAAACACATATAAATCCAACATCCTTATGGCACTTCAATGGTTGCGCTTCTATTTGAGGCATAAATGAACTTGACAGATCTGGGAGCGGGAACCAATAAAAATAGTTGTGTTTATTTTTTACGTTTTAATGAGAGTGACTGAGGACTTGAAGGTCATTGCTTGGTTACATAATGCACATTTAGTTAGTATGTGCATGCCTTGCTATAGAATACCAAGAACCATATCTTCAGGCTCCTACACCATCCTGCTGAACTTCAACTCTGCCCGGTTCATCTGCTAAACCACAGTTCAATATAGTGAGAGCAGTCCACTGCACACAGACAGTATTGATTGGGAGCTCTATGCATGGTATTAAACAAGATGCAGGCCACAGTTAAGTCCTATTAGTACCAGAAGTCTGGGTGCAGTTTGTATAATTAATTCCTCTACAAACCCAGGGAGAGGGAGACCATGGTGAGAGGCAGTAGGACAGATGTACAGAGCAGCACTGAGAGAGATGGAGGAGTGGATGAGACAGAAAGGAATGGAGGGTAACTGAGGAGAGATGAGGATGAGAGAGACGAGAGGTGAGAGGTGGGGCACATAAAGTGAGTCTTTATTGATAATCATTCTAGGTGGAGAGGATGGTACTGTGAATGGTCGTATTAGTAGAGATCCTCCCTTTGTCTCTCCACTCCCTTATCCATCTCATCCTCATGAGAGAGGAAGAGCAGTGTGTAGGATGCCTCCACGGGTCACCGAGTCACTGTGGCACTCTCCTTCACCCTACAGGTGTAGGATCTTGATTTGAGCCAGTTTGCTACAGCAGGAAAATAGTCCTGCAGCAACAGGAAATGTGAAGTATTATGTGGATTTTAATCAATGGATAATTTTTATGGGGCGATACGTTTTTATTAGAGTAAATCAAGTCCCATTTGATTTCAAAGTCTAAATTACAAACTTGAGAAGCCTTTTTAAAACTTGAGAGACCTTTTTAACCCTCGAATACACTACAATTTTGCATTTCCTGCTGTGAAAATTCTCAGCAACAAAAAAGTGATCAAATTAATTACATCTGTACCTTCTCCCCTCTTCTTCCTCATCCCTTCCCCCTCCTCCAGAGCCCAGCTCCAGGATGCAGAAACATGCACACAGATGTTTTTATTTATGTTGGAGAATCCATCTCTCTCCTTCTCTCTCTCTTTGCTCCCTGTGTCTGTCTTTCTGTGTGTGTGACTGAGTGTAAAATAAATGCTAAACAGTACATCTAAGGAGTCCCCTTCCCTGTATGGGTGTAGGGTACAGGTGTCCAGATACAGCATCGCCCCCCCCCTCCCTCCCTCCCTCCCTCTCTCACCCCTCCTTATCCTCCCCTCATACTGTGATGACAGCTTCTCTCTTCCCTCTCTCTGACTCTTCCTAGACTGAGACTCATCCGAACTGGCCTGACCTGCTACTCTGCTCCAGTCTCAGGAGCTTTACTGTTGTTTTCCATTGGGAGTCACAACTGACTAGTATGCTCTTCTATCATTGTTGACATTCTTATTAGCAGCTGTACTAGTTGTATTCGTTTTAGTGGTAGTATTTGTTCCAAAGCCACAATCATTGCTATTCCCATACAGTAATTGATGATAATCAGTGGGCCTAAGGAACAGTCATCTGATAGCAGATGCTATTGTTGTGTCCACTGGGCACCTGGTGCCTAACCCACTGGTAATCATAGGGCTCAGGTGCAGGAGAGATTTCCTCCCCTCTTAGAAAATGCTTCCTCTCCATCCCATTTGAACCCTTTTACATCCCTAGCACAGCTCCATGGTGGCCTCAAGTTCACAATTTAACCCTCTGGTCACCTCCAAACACATTTTTAGACACTTCCATCGGCATCCAACCAACCCTTAGCCCTTGCAAACTCCAGTTCCTTTGAGCACTTACCCGGCCTCCCTGCTCCCCTCTGTCAGCCTGCCCTAGAGCAATCTCTCCCTCCTCCCTCTCTCCCAGACCCTCCCCTCTCTGTCCGTCGTCAAACCAGTCAGACCAGTTCCGCTCTGATGGTGTTCTGTACTCTCCTATTCATTTGTTTGTTTGGCAGAGAGAGAGACACGCTAGGCAGAGACAGGGGAGAGACAGGGAGAGACATAGAGAGACAGAGAGAGACAGAGAGAGGAGACACAGCTAGGCAGAGAGAGAGAGAGACAGAGCTAGGCAGAGAGAGAGAGAGAGAGACAGGAGACAGACAGAGAGAGACAGAGAGAGACACAGCTAGGCAGAGAGAGAGAGACCGAGAGAGACAGAGCTAGGCAGAGAGAGAGAGAGAGACAGAGAGACAGACAGAGAGAGAGAGACAGAGAGAGACAGAGAGAGACAGAGAGAGAGAGGCGGCGAAAGAGAAAAAAAAGAGTGAGAGAGAGAGCTAGCCGCTTCTCGTCATGCTGTTTTCATCTCCAGTGGCTGTCGGTCATTACCTGGGTGGTACACTCCACTGCAGGTTGACAGAACTTGCAGACTTGCCCCTAATTGACGCTGGTCGCTTGGAAGAGAGGGGAGGGAGAGGAGGAGAAGGAGGAGGAGAGGTGCTTTAATAAATCATCTTGGTGTTGTTCTGCCTGTCAGTCATTCCCGGCATATGGCAATGACTCAGTAAATCGGACATTTTGAAATATCATTATCTTTAAGTTGTCAAATGTGAGCATAAAACTTTACTGTATGACTGAGTGTCATGTGGGTTATATGGTGCTATTATGATGATGTATGGTACATTTTATATTCACTGGGTTATGTCCAATGATATTCCCAATGAAAACAAATCCAGCACATACTGCACATATGTAACCAAAGAGAATACCGAGGAACACACACACACCCATCAGTCCAGAGAAGTAACAGTTTGTGGCAGTTTAAACACACACACCAATCGAACAAGCACTGTGATTTCTCCCTGCCCGCCCGCCTGGGGTTTATTGGACAGTAAAGAGGGACATTAAAAGACAGTCACGATGATCACCACTGTCTGTATGCTGGAGAGAGACAGAAGATGAACTCTACATAGAGAATAACTCAACAGACTGTGTTTGTGTGTGCCAGTTAACAGTATGTGTGTTTGTAGCAGTTTGGGCAGTTTGTGAATATGAACAGCTGTGCATATGTAGCTAATGGATATAAATGGATTTCACCCCTTAGAGTTGCTGGATTTGACTAGGTCTTCATCAAAATACAACAGTGTGCTTACATTCTTCTCTCTGCTAGCTAGCTGTATTAGGCTGACATGGTGTATGAGGAAGCCTGCACTAACAGGACTCCAGTCATTAGTCATGAAAGCTTGTTCAAGTGTCATGAGAATTACTATCTATCTCAATGCATGTCAGAGCACTCATCTCCCAGGTGTCACATTTCTCAATATTCCTGACATCTTCCCCCCTCCTCGCCTCGTGTCTCCTGCCCTCCCTGTCACACAGTCCCACTGTGCCCACCTCTTCAACTTCCCCCCGCCCACTTCTGCCCACTACATCACTCTGACTCTGACAGCATGCCATCATACAGATCCTGCATGTTAATTAATGCCTGCCCGCCTGCGACTGTGCCTGCCTCTACCGCCTCCTCCTCTTTCCTGGTCCCTAGTGTGCTGCTCTACCCCTACACATGCACACACACACACACTCCCGCACACACACTCTGAGGCCGGTTATCAGCGGCCCAGCAGCAGAGTTGAGGGCTACAGAGGATGTCATTTCACTGGAGTGGAATGTGACAGCTTGACCTTCTCCTCTCTCCAGGGTCCCATGCTCATCACCATAGATACCTGGTACCGCCGGGCACCACACTACACCCAGCAAATAGACGTATTATTATCAACACCACTACCATCACTACTATACTCCCCCTCCCATATGAAACAATCATGGTTGAACTCATTTGCCCATCATAGTCATGAGGAGCCCAAACACAACTCCACCATGGTGACCTGTCTAACAGTCACAGATAACCATTTTGCCCTGTGGAGTTTCAGTGTGCCTGGGTTAGACTAACTCAACTCTGTCCAGGGTGACGCTTGTTGTGGATGGTGATGATGTTGCATCTAGTGTTTGGTCTTATACAATCTGACACCTGTTTCTGGGTGCTTGTGTAGAGTAGTGGATAGGCCTTGACTCATATTCTGGACTGAACAGAACTCCTCTGTGAAGACGTGAAGACAATGATCTTACTAGCAGTCCTATTTCATAATGCTCTCTATATCATGTTGAAGGGCAATGGGCTGTGTCATGGCTGGTGAATCTAAAGCTGAGAGACATCCTCTCTCATTAGCCCTGGCTCTCTCATGCCTGTGTTGGCTATATGTTTGGCACAGTGGTTGGCAGGGCTAGTAGGCTGGTACAGCTGCCCTCCATACCCACAGTCTCCCATGAGAACTGGTTGTCCATGGCTACTGTGGTTTATACACTACACTCAAAGACACCTTGGCTTTTGGGCTGGAGCTAACCGTGTCTCGTCCCTGGAACCTCTACTGAGCAGCTGAGGAACGGAGGACACTCTTCTCTAGCACCAGGAGTCTGTGGAGGAAATGTACTTGATTCCAAACTCCTCCTGTGGATTCTGACTTTCTGTATCCCATATAGTCTCACTCCTATCTGCAGCACACTTCACCATCACCCTCTCTCAGTTCACACCAATAACATCACTCTTCTTTATTTGTATTTTATTTTTAGATTTTTACCCCTTTTCTCCCAAAGGTTTGATCTTGTCTCATCGCTGCAACTCCCCAACGGGCTCGGGAGAGGTGAAGGGGGAGTCATGCGTCCCTCGAAACATGACCCGCCTAACTCGCTCCTTAACACCTGCCAGCTTAACTAGAAGCCAGCCGCACCAATGTGTCGGAGGAAACACAGTTTAACTGGTGACCGGGAGTCAGCCTGCAGGCTCCGGCACGCCACAAGGAGTCGCTAGAGCGCAATGAGCCAGGTAAAGCCCCCGGACGACGCTGGGCCAATTGGCGCCATCCTATGGGACTCCGGCCACGGCCGGTTGTGGCACAGCCCTGGAATGAACCCGGGTCTGTAGTAACGCCTCTAGCACTGCTATGCAGTGCCTTAGAACGCTGCGCAACTCGGGAGGCCCAATAACATCCTCTTCAACTTACCGCCAGTCTGCATGCCCGCCTCACACCCACAGAGAGAAAGAGGGAGGTAGAAACAGGACGGGAAGTAGCAACAAGATATAGAGGTAGAGAGAGAGGAAAGTCAGAGATTAGATGGAGACAAAGATTGGGGGAGAGAGAGAGCAGAAAGAGGAAGGATGGAAGGAGGGAGGTGAGCAGAGAGAGGGAAAGATAGAGGGAAAGAGAGGGGAGAGATTTAATGGTGTAATTAAGTTCCTGATAGCACTTTGGGAGAAGTGCTTTGGCCAGGCTCCAGTACAGCTTAGCACTGCACCAAGGCTCTTCTAGCCAGCTCTCCTCTCCTGCCTTTATAGGAACACACACACACACACACTTATGAATTTAAACACACTCACTCCCGCACAAACATACAGACATATGGCTTCTAGCTCACTCTGTCACACACTAACACACAAACTCGGTCCATGTAAATTTGAACACACACAGACACACTCAGGCTGGCAGGCTCCACAACAGAGGAAAGACACAAAGGAGAGAGAGAGAAGTGACGGATGAATATGAACAACTGTCACTCAGATCAGGCTACACTCACAGTGAAATAAGCAGCTGCAATGACATACACATACACACATTACAAACATCACACACACACAAACACTGGCATGCTCTTTTTTTATCAAGCAAACATACACATTGCATATCTCTCACTCCTAACACCTCACACAAACCCCACCCCCACCCCCTACACACACACCTCTCTCACACACACACACATGCACACCCGAGCGGCCAGTTTCCCCTCAAGCTTCTATTTAATAGCTTCAAGTCCCCTGCTGCCTCCCCTCTCTGTACTGTCTGTCTGATGTAGTCGTTTTATACTAGCTGCTACTGGCTGTATGTGTGTGTGTGTGTGTGTGTGTGTATCCATCACTTTCTTTCTTCTCTCTTTTTCACTCTCTCGCTATCTCTCGTTCTCTCTCTATCTCTCTCTTTTTCTCTGTAACCAAGCAAGGCCTTGTCACTATGCTGCTGGGTGACAATACACAAATTCTATTAGGGTGACATTTGTCCATCAATTTAAGTGGCAGGGTTCAACCCAGGTGTCCATGAAGTGTTGGACTACACAGGGGTGGAGTAGTCAACCTATCCCAAATAGTGCTCCCTTATTGTATTTTTCAGAGTTTAGCCACTCAATGGGATGTATGGTGTGGCTGTAAATGTGTGATTGATACATATCAATTATCACCTTGAACTGGCTGTGTAATTGCCGCCTCCTCCCTCCGTCAGGGAGAGTGACATTACTCTTGTACCGTTTCACAAAGCCATTATCACGGAACCGTTATCTAAAATACAATATGCGCGATGAGGACTGTTAAAATAACACCAGTTTATTTTCCCATCTGCGCTGTCCGCTCAGGTTAAAGTCGGCCAGCTGAGAGAGAAAAAGAGAGCGCGCGAGAGGGGGGGGGGTGCAAGGAACCCCTCATCTCTCCATTCCCCTTCCCTCACCTCCTTCGGGCCACGCGGAGCAGCAGCGCGATAGGGTTTTAATTGAGGAGCATGTGTATCATTCTTCTGAGTTGTAGTGGTTGGGATCTGTTAGGATTTGTCCCCGAAGGACGAAAAGGATTGGAAAGAGAGAGCGACAGAGACTGAGAAATAGGACAGAATATATAGCAGTCGCTTCTTTCAGTTGTGTTTGTTTAAACTCCCGGAGCAGAGCATATGATAGCTACTTGTGCGTCGTTGAATGCACTTATTTTCTGGGGATACCGCGTAATATTTACGCACTGTGAAACACCGAGCTGGAGCGAAGTCTATTCGGTCCTGGACGCATGATGCTGATCGGTAAGTCTTGAGCTTTTGACCTTTTATTCAGAAACGGCGCTGATGTGGCTTTGAGGGTCCGCTGTCCGTTCTCCTTTCATTTCTGGAGACGTGATACCCCACGGTCGGGCGCCTAGAACACCCTGACTCAAGCACTGGTCGGGTTAGCCCTTTTTAAACATATGTGAATTTTATATAAAATATGACAACGTTTTATAGAAATATAGCCTTGTAAATTGTACGCACTAGCGGGAAGACCAGTGCAGAGTTGAATTCTCAAATATGAATGAAGGACAGTCAAATTCAGATGCAGATTAATGTGCAGTGTTGGGTGGTAACTGTAGCCTATGGCATTTATTTGTTTGTTTGTCTTGCCAGACCATTGGAAGTGTAGGCTACCTGCAGCCACCCGAAGATTACGCACAATGATCCCGTAAAATCTCCTTCAAGTGGTCAAGAGGTTAAGCCTGTATAATATTTATCATTTATATTAACAGTTAAAATGTGAGTTTTCTTTAAAATATTATATGCTATTGAAAGTAGGCTACAAGTCATTTTTAGGTTACCGCAGAATTCCTCCCCTTTTTGGGATGATGAGATCTTATTTGAACATTTCTCGTGTGATTTATCTTCAAGGACGAATCCAGTGTATACCTAACTTTATATTCAACAAATATTAATTTATTTGCTGTTTTGATGTTGAGCTTGAGTTGATCTCTGCTCAACTTGCCGGGTGCGTAGGCTATTGGTCTCATACCTGTGAAAGCTTGAATTAAATATTTACAGAAAGCGCTCCGCTAATGCATTTGAAAAGCCACGCAGCTCCTTGTTGGTTAACTATAATAACGTCATTATTCATGTTAGACCTTAGAAACGAAATCTGAAAGTGAAGGATTGCCTTATTAAAACACGGGGGGTTGGAATAAAAGCCCTCGACGACTCATGGTTCACAGTCGCTTCAACTATAGCGTTTTTTCCTATACTGTGGGATAGGCTATTGAAATAGGTTAATCAATTTCGTTTATATTGTCAATAATAATTCATGCATATCTTACATTTTGTAATTGAAGATATAGGTTTAGTATATATGTATTGATTGTCTGCATAGTATTGAGGATTTTTACTTTGTGAAAGACAAACAGGCTACTCAATAGACAGCAAATCATTGATCAACACACACTGGTCAATTTGCATTATGGGTTATCACACCATTAACCAATCATTAAATCCTATTATAGAAATGGATCAGCCATGTCCTGCCCTCTATACATAGGACCCAAGGAGACAATAATGACAATATGAATATAATATTGTATAGATAGCTTAGATAGTATAGGCCTATCTTCTAGCAGTACTTCTGATTCATTTTCCTTATAGGCCAATGTTACAGGAACATTGCAACAACCTTGACTGGTAGTCTTAAGACTCTCCTCTGGATCTCATCACAGTTGCCTTTGAGAAACGGAAACATGATTTATGACCCTATCAGTCCACTCTAAAATGGAGGACTTTGCCATTTGCTCTAAACTTGATCCTGCAAACCATGACAACGTTGAGGCAGTCTGTGTATTGGTAGTGGGGTTGAGAGGCGTGTGAGAGAGAAGACAGACAGATGTATTGTATGGCAAAGTACACTGCAGTGATAAAGGCTATACTGCCTTTTAGAATTATGGCCACTAACCTAACACTGCTCTGCTGCCATTTTACTGCCCTGCCAGAGTCACTACTGGAACAGATGTGTCCTGTATGACATCAACTCTATCTCTGCATGTATCAGGCATGGAGCCCATGTTTTGAGAGAGAGAGAGAGAGAGAGAGAGAGAGAGAGAGAGAGAGAGAGAGAGAGAAGTGTATAGGGATCTCTGTCAGACCGAACACACTAATAATTGTCAGAACCCAGAGGATGAGAGCAGACACAGCAGTACTAGAGATGGTGGTTTAATAAAAAGAACAAAATCTACAGGCAAAGAAACTAAATCCCTACAATGTCCAAAAATAAAGCCAAGAAGAGGCACAAAGAGGAAAACCTCCAAAAAACAAAAAACTCCACTGAAAAGTGGTAAAAAACAGCAAGGAAAAAAGGAAACAAACCTCAAAGACTAATAAAACAAAACACAAGAACTAAACCAGAGAACCTCTGGAAAATCCCTGAGAGGAAATATCTATATAAAAGAACAAGGCTTAAGGCTGGGGCTGGGTGCTAACTACCAAACACAGAGCAGGAACTGAGAACTACAGGGTTTAAATACTAACAAGAGAATGACCTGAGTGCAAACAATAATTAGAGCAAGAAAAAACAAAAGGTACAAAAAAAGGTGCAATAGGGACATCTGGTGACCAAAGCCCCGACAGTCATGGCCAAAACTTTGACAGAATCCCCTCCCTAGGAGCGGCTCCTGGCATTCCCTGCAGCCTCTCAGGGTGGGAAGGCCCTGAACTGGCGAATGAGGTCAGGGTCCAGTATGTCATGGCAGGAACCCAGGAGCTCTCGGGACCGTAGCCTTCCCGATCACCAGATACCATGGACCGCTGCACCGGCGGGAATCAGTATCGGTGGGCCGGTATAAGCACCGACTGGCCACCGATATTACCAGTGGAGAAGTCTGCCTGCAAGGACAAGGAAAAAACAACAGGTTTTGTAATTAAATGTAAGATATTGGTTTGATCTTAAGGGATCTGAGTGAGTCACAGGCGAAGAAATAGCAGGATGATGACTCTCCTGGAATTTAAAGGGACGATGAACCTCTGGGACAGCACGAGACTCCACCCGTAGTGAGTAGGTTCTTAGTTGAGAGCCATACTCTCTGGCCGGGGTACAGGGTAGGACCAGGACGGCGACCTCTGTTGGCTTGTGTTAGTACTGCTGAGAGAGAGAGAGAGAGATTAGACAGTGCCTTCTTCCACGTATCGACAGCGTCTGATGATGAACCTCGAGGCTGAAAGGCACTCTGACTTCTGCCTTCTGGTCAGGAACAATAGAGGTGCATAGCCAAGCTGACACTCATGCGAGGTTATACCAGTGAGGCACAAGGTGTTGTGCGTACTTTCGGCCCAAACAATGAAGGATGACCAAGTGGGCCAGGTTGTTGGAAACCATGCATCTGGTGGTTCCAGCTCTGATTCATCCTCTCAGTTTGGCCATTGGACTCGGATGGTACCCTGAAGATAAACTGGCCGTAGCTATGAGTTGGCAGAAGGCCTTTTAACAGGGCAGGCAGGACCTCTGTCGGAAACCATATCTGTAGGAATCCCAAAGACTACGGAACACAATAGTTAATCACCAACTCAGCTGTTTTTTTGCCAGCAGAAGGTAATTTGGTCAAGGGGCAAACCTGTGCCCTTAGAAAACCTGTCGGTGGTAGCTAGGATCGTAGTATTACCATGGGACGGAGGGAGGCCAGTAATAAGAAGTCCATGTGAGATATGGGACCAGGGTCGGTGGGAATAGATAGAGGTGAAGGAGTCCTTGAGGGGCGGAGGTGAGAAGATTTGCCCTGGCAGCACACGGAACAGGCCTTGATAGCAGTGGCAACGTCTTCTTTTATGGTAGGCCACCAGAGCTTCGCTGGATGAACTCCAAGGTCGGCCTGCGCGCGGGTGACAGAGTGAGGCGAGAAATTGCCCCCACCGAAGGACTTGGGACCTTGCTGCCTTGGGAACAAACAACCGATTAGCAGGACCTCCTCCAGGGCCGGTCGATGGCTTGAAGCATTTCGCGGTATCCTCCATGCCACGAGATGGAGCCACGATCTTAGCGGCCGGAGGACAATCATGTCGAAGTATCTTCTCGAATGGCAGGAGAAGTAGATTACGTGACAAAGCGTCGGTTTGAATTCTTCGACCGGGTCTATAGAGTGAGGATAAGCTGAAGCCGGCTGAAAAGACCATCAAACCTCTGGCGTTCAACCCGCTTCGCCTGCTGGATATACTCCAGATTCTTGTGGTCCGTAAGCGCCAGAAGCGGTTGAGAAAGCCCCTCGAGCCAGTGTCTCCATTCCTTCAATGCCATCTTAACACATTGGAGTTCACGATCCCCCACATCAGTAATTCCTCTCGGCGGGTAAGCGGTGAGAAGAAGCGCCGGATGACTTCCTTGTCTTCACCCTCTGAGACAGGACAGCTCCAACCCCAACCTCCCCAGTCGTCTACCTCCACCACAAAGGTTCATCCGCCGTTGGTAGTGTCAGGATGGTCAGCATACTGAATTGTAATTGGATGCATTATAACTGTCATATCATACTGTGCTGATGATTGGTTAAGACCACCCAGGTGGTGAGGTAACATTGGCTCTTTGGTGTTTGAGGGGCGTCGTTCCAAGACAGGTGGGGCATTTACCAACCAATTCTAAAGATGATCATGGCCAGAGACACATGGACATGCCAGTTACAGCTAGTTAATAAAGAGCTACGTTTTATAAATATCCTGTCGTCCTGCAGTTTATTATTTTGTAGTAAAGCATACAAAACAAGACATGGTGTCAGAGTAAAGGACTAAAAGATGGATTTTGCTGGAGTTCCTTCACCTCGAATGGATTTGGGGTCTACAAAATCTACCCGATGCATGGCGTAAGTTCAAACAGCATGTGGAGCTGATGTTCGGGTCCTCTGAAGGAAAGAGGAGAAGAGGAAAAGTGCAGCTACCTGCTCTCTGGATCGGTGAAAGGGAGAGACATTTACAACACATGGACACTTAACGAGGCTGAATCAAGAGGTACTGAAAAACATACTACGATCGTTTTGAAGCATATGTTGTGCCAAAGACCAATAAATTTTCGCTAGGTACGAATTCCATGAGAAAGTACAAGGCGCTTAGCGAATCGCTTTGAACAGTTTGTCACTGAGCTGCGTCTGCTTGTGAAAGACTGTGATTATGCAAACAGGATGAGATGGTCAGGACCGTATTGTATTTGGAATACACTCACCGTTGAGTGAGAGAGAGAAACTTTTGAATGTTGGATCAGAGTTAACGCTTGGACAAAGCTACTCGACATAGCCAGATCTCACGAGCTAGCACAGGTTCAGATGAAAACCATTTCAGGCGGCAGCACGAGGCGCATCACGTGAACAAGCAGTGCACGTGCATCAGGCAGACATCAAAGCACACCTCCAGTGCCCAGAGAGCATGTTTCAGAACGAGAGACAGATAGAACTCCAAAACAGAGCGAACAGACTCCAAACGCCCCAAAACATGTGGATATTGTGGATACAAAAGTGCATGGCGAAAAGGGGAATTGCCCAGCTAAAGGCAAACAGTGTACTAAATGTGGAAAATGG
Organism: Coregonus clupeaformis; assembly: GCF_020615455.1. Lineage (NCBI taxonomy): Eukaryota > Metazoa > Chordata > Actinopteri > Salmoniformes > Salmonidae > Coregonus > Coregonus clupeaformis. The sequence goes on from NW_025536946.1 coordinate 14,701, forward strand.
AATCACTTTGCAAAAGTGTGCAGAGTTTACCGTGAAAACAGTACATGCAGTGAGTGAAGATGAAATGTCAATCAAAGAGTCAAATGCTGACGAACTGTTTATTGATTCAGTGACACAGAAAAGTCAGATATCAGAGACAGAGCAAGCCTTTTGCTGACATTGAGATAGGAAGACAAGGCACAGAGCTAAAATTCAAACTAGACCCTGGTGTGCACAAGTAAACATTATTCCTCTGAGTAAGTACAGAAGCTTGACATCTGAGTGTGAGCTACGCCCACCACGCGCCAGACTGACTGGTTATGGTGGTGAACAGCTCCCAGTAAAAGGCACATGCACTCTCAAATGCAAATACAAGGAAAGGGACATGATGTTGGACTTTTACGTTGTTGACACTCCGAAGCACCTGCAGTGCTAGGTCTTAAAGCATGTTTAGACATGGACCTTATCAAGCTAGTTTTATCAGTGACAGCACCAGTAGAGATAGAGAATGTCATGGAGGAGTTTGCTGATGTTTTTACAGGAATAGGACTATTCCCAGGAGAATGTACCATTCACCTTGACCCAGACGCAACCCCTGTGGTCTACCCACCGAGAAAGATTCCACTTGCTCTCCGCGCCCGTCTGAAGAAAGAGTTGGAGAGCATGGAGCAATCTGACATCGTCACCAAGGTTACAGAACCGACGGATTGGGTCAACGCGCTAGTGGTGGTGGAGAAACCACACACAGGCAAGCTCAGAGTATGTCTCGACCCAAGAGACTTGAACAAGGCTATCAAACGCCCCATTACCCTTACCGACGCTAGATGGCATCACACACAAGCTAGCGGGCGACGCTACTTCAGTGTCATGGGACGCCAGATCAGGCTACTGGGCTATCAAGCTCACAGAAGAGTCATCTAAGCTCACAACGTTCAACACACCGTTTGGACGCTACAGATTCCGTCGCCTGCCTTTTTGGGATTATCTCAGCCCAAGACGAAGTTTCAGCGAAGATCGACGAGGTGTACGAAGGCCTCGACGGAGTCGTGGCAAGTGTGGACGACATCCTTGTCTATGGTCGAACCAAAGAGGAACACGACAGAAACCTCAACGCGATGCTGCAAAGGTCCCGCGAGATAGGAGTCCGGCTCAACCCTGAGAAGAGCACAGTCGGCGCTACAGAGGTCAGCTACTTGGACATCTTCTCACAGCGAATGGAATCAAGCCAGATCCGCAGAAGATCTCAGCCATAAAGGAAATGGAGCCACCAAAGAACCGCGCAGAGCTGGAAACAGTGCTTGGCATGGTCAACTACTTAGCCAAGTTCGCACCCAGCCTCTCCAATGCTAATGCACCCCTGCGTGCCAGCTGCTAAAGCAGTCCAGTGAGTTCCTCTGGGACAAACCAACACGACATCGCTTTCCAGAAAGTGAAAGACTTGATCACGAGAGAACCAGGACCAATCCCTTGCCTACTACGACCCCAACAAAGAGCTCAGACTCCAGGTGGACGCGTCAAAGTATGGACTAGGGGCAGTGCTACCTGCAAGAAGGAAAACCCATCGGCTACGCTTCCAAATCTCACAGACTGTGAAATCAATCTACGCTCAAATCGAAAAAGGAGCTGTACGCCATTCTGTTCGGATGTAAGCGTTTCCATCAGTATGTCTATGGACGACAAGTCATTGTGGAATCAGACCACAAGCCCCTCGAGTCAATCATGAGGAAACCGTTAGCCACAGCCCGCCAAGGCTACAGAGAATGATCCTTCAACTACAAAAATACGACTTCACAATCACTCACCGTCCAGGCAAAGACATCCCTGTCGGCTAGACACACTCTCCAGGAAGTTTCTTTCTTACCTACAAGGACAGCAGCCTCAGTGAAGGCATGGACATGCAGGTGCACACTGTGTACAGCAACTTACCAGTTAGTGACACAAAACTGAAGGAGATCCGAGCAGAAACAGAAAAAGACACACAACTCACACAGCTGAGGAAAGTCATACAGTCAGGATGGCCTGAGGAGAGGAGAAAATGCCCTCAGAGCGTCTCAGAGTTCTGGAACCATCGTGACGAACTATCACAGATCAACGGAATAATTTTCAAAGGAGAGAAAATCATCATTCCTACCAGTCTCAGAGAAGAGATTTTGACAAAGATCCATGCTGGACACATGGGCATGGAAAAAGTGCAAACAGAGAGCACGGACATTTTGTTTTGGCCCGGAATGTGCAAACAAATAGAGGACATGGTTGGTAAATGCCCCACCTGTCTTGAACGACGCCCCTCAAACACCAAAGAGCCAATGTTACCTCACCACATGGGTGGTCTTAACCAATCATAGCACAGTATGATATGACAGTATAATGCATCCAATTACAATTCAGTATGCTGACACATATGAATAATACAGCGGGGTGCTCACAGATCCCAACGCTAGCTCTTAAAATGGCTTCGCTGCAAGCGCTGATGATGCGTGCACATGGTACCATTTCTCCAGATTTTTATTCCTGCTCGCAATTCCTTCCTGGCAGGCCTACAGGGGAGACATATGCATGTGGAGCACAAAGCTGCCAAGGAGATGTATGTTGGAGTATTTAGGAGGTCTACTTTACTGTTCTGTTCTCACCTAGACCCTCACCCTCTAGCATCGGTCAAGTCATCAACTGAAATCACCCCACCCATCAGACTGTGGTGCATTAAACACAGGCACTTTTCAGCCACAGTTTGGTGGGGCACAGCGGCCCACACACACATGTGCGCACACACACAGACACACACACAATTCCTTGTGGATATACAGTGGGGAAAAAAAGTATTTAGTCAGCCACCAATTGTGCAAGTTCTCCCACTTAAAAAGATGAGAGAGGCCTGTAATTTTCATCATAGGTACACGTCAACTATGACAGACAAAATGAGATTTTTTTTCTCCAGAAAATCACATTGTAGGATTTTTAATGAATTTCTCAATACTTTGTTATATACCCTTTGTTGGCAATGACACAGGTCAAACGTTTTTTCTAAGTCTTCACAAGGTTTTCACACACTGTTGCTGGTATTTTGGCCCATTCCTCCATGCAGATCTCCTCTAGAGCAGTGATGTTTTGGGGCTGTCGCTGGGTAACACAGACTTTCAACTCCCTCCAAAGATTTTCTATGGGGGTTGAGATCTGGAGACTGGCTAGAGCCACTCCAGGACCTTGAAATGCTTCTTACGAAGCCACTCCTTCGTTGCCCGGGCGGTGTGTTTGGGATCAATGTCATGCTGAAAGACCCAGCCACGTTTCATCTTCAATGCCCTTGCTGATGGAAGGAGGTTTTCACTCAAAATCTCACGATACATGGCCCCATTCATTCTTTCCTTTACACGGATCAGTCGTCCTGGTCCCTTTGCCGAAAACAGCCCCAAAGCATGATGTTTCCACCCCCATGCTTCACAGTAGGTATGGTGTTCTTTGGATGCAACTCAGCATTCTTTGTCCTCCAAACACGACGAGTTGAGTTTTTACCAAAAAGTTATATTTTGGTTTCATCTGACCATATGACATTCTCCCAATCCTCTTCTGGATCATCCAAATGCACTCTTAGCAAACTTCAGACGGGCCTGGACATGTACTGGCTTAAGCAGGGGGGTACGTCTGGCACTGCAGGATTTGAGTCCCCTGGCGGCGTAGTGTGTTACTGATGGTAGGCTTTGTTACTTTGGTCCCAGCTCTCTGCAGGTCATTCACTAGGTCCCCCCGTGTGGTTCTGGGATTTTGCTCACCGTTCTTGTGATCATTTTGACCCCACGGGGTGAGATCTTGCGTGGAGCCCCAGATCGAGGGAGATTATCAGTGGTCTTGTATGTCTTCCATTTCCTAATAATTGCTCCCACATTTGATTTCTTCAAACCAAGCTGCTTACCTATTGCAGATTCAGTCTTCCCAGCCTGGTGCAGGTCTACAATTTTGTTTCTGGTGTCCTTTGACAGCTCTTTGGTCTTGGCCATAGTGGAGTTTGGAGTGTGACTGTTTGAGGTTGTGGACAGGTGTCTTTTATACTGATAACAAGTTCAAACAGGTGCCATTAATACAGGTAACGAGTGGAGGACAGAGGAGCCTCTTAAAGAAGAAGTTACAGGTCTGTGAGAGCCAGAAATCTTGCTTGTTTGTAGGTGACCAAACACTTATTTTCCACCATAATTTGCAAATAAATTCATAAAAAATCCTACAATGTGATTTTCTGGATATTTTTTTCTCAATTTGTCTGTCATAGTTGATCATACTGACCTATGATGAAAATTACAGGCCTCTCTCATCTTTTTAAGTGGGAGAACTTGCACAATTGGTGGCTGACTGAATACTTTTTCCCCCCACTGTATATAAAACATTAAGGACACCTTCCTAATATTGAGTTGCACCCCCCCTTTTTGCCCTCAGAACAGCCTTGGGGCATGGACTCTTCAAGGTGTTAAAGAGTTCCACAGGGATGCTGGCCCATGTTGACTCCATTGCTTCCCACAGTTGTGTCAAATTGGCCGGATGTCTGTTGGGCCACTTAAATGTTTTGTTTTTCACAATCCATGTCTCAGTTGTCTCAAGGCTTGAAAATCCTTCTTTAAACTGCCCCCCCCCCCTTCACCTACACTGATTGAAGTGGATTTAACAAATGACATCAATAACTTTCACCTGGATTCACCTGGTCAGTCTATGTCATGGAAAGAGGTGTTCTTAATATTTTGTACACTCAGTGTATGTCTCTGTGTGTGTGTGAGTGATGACAGCCAGGGCTTACTTCAGACAGGCCTAGGATCAGATGCCACATGCACCTACACTGAGCCCTCTGAATCAGGGCTCTTTTTGCGTCCCTGTCTTTTATGGGCAATCGGGTTTAACAGGTGGGCTTTGTGCAGAGGCGGGGCGGGCAGAGGATAGCATACCATGATGGCTCCATTGTTCCCAGCACACGTCTGTGCTCTAACACACCGTTATACCACTGTGATACTGGGAACCTCTCTTTGCTTGTAACCCTCCTACGCAGCTCGAAAACACTCTCACAAACCTGGAGAACCTGCTCTCAAACACTCATCACTCACTCTTGAATACTCTCTCTATCTCTATATCTCTCTCTCACACACACACACGTGCACACACACACACACACACACGCGCGCGCGCGCACACACATCTCCGCATGAAAACTACTCTGACCCACTTCAGGTGCAGAAATCTCGTACAAACAGCACTTAATTACATAGCAACAGAGAGCACGGCAACGCTTGCCATGGCCACAGATTCTTTGGCCCTGATTGGCTGCTGGCAGGCTGCTGGAAGGCTGCTGGCAGGCTGCTGTAGGCATGGTGGTGCAGTGTGTTTCTACCCAACCCCTGTAGGGGGCAGCAGTGGGGACAGACCTCCCTTGAGACTGCCTGGAAACCATGGAACATCTGACTCAGCACTAGAGGAAGGTACACAAACAGTCAATAGTCACCCGCTTGAGGTCGTTCAGATAACTGGCTTGGCAGTTAGTATACACCTGGGATGGCTGTTCTTAAACACAATGTAGCAGCAGTAATCTGGAAAGCAGAGAGATCACGATACACCCATACAAACATACCCACCTCTCCTCTCCTCCTCTCTTCTCCTGTCTCCTCTCCTTCTAGCCTCTCTCTCGCTCTCTTCTATTTTGTCTCTCTCTTACTCTCACTCTCTCCCTTCCCCTCTCTCCCTTCCCTCTCTCTCTCCTCCCTCTCACCCTTCCCCTCTCTCTCCCCCTCCTCACCCTCTCTTCCTCCCTCTCTCTCTCTCTCCTCTCTCTCTCTCTCTCTCTCTCTCTCTCTCTCTCTCTCTCTCTCTCTCTCTCTCTCTCTCTCTCTCTCTCTCTCTCTCTCTCTCTCTCTCTCTCTCTCTCTCCCTCTCTCTCTATGTAGTGACACAAGGAATAGTTGGCTTAATAATTCAGCCATGCTGCCTGCAGGTGTGTTGCTCATGTGGACGCCCTTCTTTGCAGTCCTCCCAACCGTCCTCCTTTCCCTTTCCTGATTGCTTCATTGCTTCAGTGAGCCAGCATGCAGAGCCCAGTCCAATGCCTTGTGGCCAGTCAGTCTTTAAGAAGGATGGGCAGAATGAGGCCTGACGTGGCCACTGACTGTCACTGTCTAAGGCATGGGTCAGCTAGGGCAAGGTCTGACTCAGACCAACACACACACATACACACACCCATGCTTTGTCCCTAGCACCCTGGCACAGCTCCGGCAGCAGAGAGAGATGGGGTGAGAGAGAGAGAAGGGGAGGGAGTGTGTGAGTTTGTGTGGTGTACGGTGCAGATTCCCTCTGACACACAGTCACAATCATGCAGCCTTATCTCTGCTCACCTTCTGCTGACTCCCACAGGCCCACAGCCTCAGCTCACACACACACACACACACACATGTTGTTTGCAAGCTTTGTGGATGTTGAAGGGTGCGTGATGTGTGTTTCGAGTAAATGTGTATTCCTGTGTGTTTATGTGTGTGTGTGTGTGTGTGTGTGTTTGTGTGTGTGTGTTTGTGTGTGTGTGTGTGTGTGTGTGTTTGTGTGTGTGTGTGTGTGTGTGTGTGTGTGTGTGTGTGTGTGTGTGTGTGTGTGTGTGTGAGTGTGAGTGTGTGTGTGTGTCTTCCAACAAATCCTCTCCATGTCGGCTTGTGTTACCCTTCCTCTTTGCTTCACTGAACTGACAGAGGGTCCAGGCTTTTCTGCTCTCTCTCTCTCCCAATTCAATTTCAATTTTTCAATTTAAGGGCTTTATTGGCAGGGGAAATGTATGTTAACATTGCCAAAGCAAGTGAAGTAGATAGTAAACAAAAGTGAAATAAACAATAAATATTAACAGTAAACATTACACTCAGAAGTTCCAAAAGAATAAAGACATTTCAAATGTCATATTATGTATATATACAGTGTTGTAACAATGTGCAAATAGTTAAAGTACAAATGGGAGAATAAGTCAACATAAATATGCGTTGTATTTACAATGGTGTTTGTTCTTCACTGGTTGCCCTTTTCTTGTGGCAACAGATCACAGATCTTGCTGCTGTGATGGCACACGGTGGTTTTTCACCCAGTAGATAAGGGAGTTTATAAAAAATGGGTTTGTTTTCGAATTCTTTGTGAATCTCTGTAATCTGAGGGAAATATGTGTCTCTAATATGGTCATACATTTGTCTGGAGGGTAGGAAGTGCAGCTCAGTTTCCACCTCATTTTGTGGGCAGTGTGCACATAGCCTGTCTTCTCTTGAGAGCCAGGTCTGCCTACGGCGGCCTTTCTCAATAGCAAGGCTATGCTCACTGAGTCTGTACATAGTCAAAGCTTTCCTTAAGTTTGGGTCAGTCACAGTGGTCAGGTATTCTGCCACTGTGTACTCTCTGTTTAGGGCCAAATAGCATTCTAGTTTGCTCTGTTTTTTTGTTAGTTCTTTCCAATGTGTCAAGTAATTCACTTTTTGTTTTCTCATGAATTGGTTGGGTCTAATTGTGTTGTTGTTGTTGTCCTGGGGCTCTGTGGGGTCTGTTTGTGTTTGTGAACAGAGCCCCAGGACCAGCTTACTTAGGGGACTCTTCTTCAAGTTTCTTTTTTTCTTTTCTTTTTTTTTCAGGGGGTAGATCAGCTTAATATTGCAGATAGATTGTAACTTCTATTAATGTAATTGTCTGCATCACTTCCAATCCCCCATGTTTTTTATATATATATACTCCCCTTTATTACTTTTCAACCCCGCCATCCTTTCCCTACTTGGGGTAAATTAGTGAACAACAATGCCCAGGCATCTACTTCCAGCCTATACTTACTATCTACACCTTATGGACACAGTCAATTTTACAATAATTAGATTTTATTAGTTTTTTTAGTTTTTTGCTCCTGAACTTCTTCTACTCTCAACCTCTCCGATCATTTTCATGATGTCCATCCGGTTTGCTTCTATATGCCATATCTTTCTAACTGTGCTCTTTCCCAAAAGCTCCCAACATACAACCTATATACTTATTATGGACACAGTATGCTTACATTATTAGTTATCTTGTTATTATTTGTTGTTATTTGTTATTAGTCCCATCCTTCAACTCCATTCAATACCTCCCATCTATCTCTTAACACCAGCCATATACTCTTATCCAAGTTAATATCTCTGTAGGTGATGGCTTTGTTATGGAAGGTTTGGGAATCGCTTCCTTTTAAGTGGTTATAGAATTTAACGGCTCATTTCTGGATTTTGATAATTAGCGGGTATCGGCCTAATTCTGCTCTGCATGCATTATTTTGTGTTTTTTGTTGTACACAGAGGATATTTTAGCAGAATTCTGCAATTTGGTGTTTGTCCCATTTTGTGAATTCTTGGTTGGTGAGCGTACCCCAGACCTCACAACCATAAAGGGCAATAGGTTCTATAACTGATTCAAGTATTTTTTGCCAGATCCTAATTGGTATGTCAAATGTTATGTTCCTTTTGATGGCATAGAAGGCCCTTCATGCCTTGTCTCTCAGATAGTTCACAGCTTTGTGGAAGTTACCTGTGGCACTGATGTTTAGGCCGAGGTATGTATAGTTTTTTGTGTGCTCTAGGGCAACGGTGTCTAGATGGAATTTGTATTTGTGGTCCTGGCAACTGTCAGGGCCCAGGTCTGACAGAATCTGTGCAGAAGATATAGGTGCTGCTGTAGGCCCTCCTTGGTTGGTGACAGAAGCACCAGATCATCAGCAAACATAAAGACATTTGACTTCAGATTCTAGTAGGGTGAGGCCGGGTGCTGCAGACTGTTCTCTCTCTCTCTCTCTCTCTCTCTCTCTCTCTCTCTCAAAACCCCAGCACAGGGTGATGGGCAACAACAGTGAATCTAAAAAAGGCTTTCATTTCAGCTTCAGCTGTATATGATGGTAAAACTTTACTTAAAGCATTCAGGTATAATGCATTGGTAGTTGTTATAAGCATGTATAAGCCCCTGTTGTGTTTTATAAATCAACTGAAATATGTTATTTCTTTCTGTGGTATTTTGTTTTACATATTCTAAATGGCTACTGTACTTTTTTACATTTTGTGGTCATTTTGTGGTCATTTCGTGATTATTTTCAAACCTCTTCAAACTACTCCTATAACAAAATAAGAACTGAGAAACAGATGATGCTAAAACAAGTATCATTTATTAGAAAATATGATATTGTATTATTTGGAATGCAAATGAACAATGTCCTGTATGGGCACGTTATTCAGTGTTTCCCCTTGTTGGACTGACGGGCGGAGGCGGCGGGCTCTCTTCTTAGTTGAACCACGGGTGGTCACCAACACTGGAGCGGTTTGAGCATCTTTACAGCTGTCTGTCTCCCTCTCAGCTCCTCTCTCCTTTTGCTCATCTCCATGGAGCTCTAATGCGACCATTATCTATGGAAAGAAAATAAACGTAGTCTTATTAGGAAAACAAAACCATATTTTAATTCATGTTCCAAGGTCAAATGAATTGATAACAATGTGGTGATTTCTTAAGTCTTTACAGTGACATGTAAGTAATACTGTATGTCAGCTTAGGCAATATATATATAACTACAAAGGGTAAATGTCACTATGTGGACCTATTCTATTGTTGTTCTTAAAGCCTTTCTCAGACCCCCTCATACCCCTAATCTCTCTTTCACATCACATTACCTGCAGTAGTCCTCTCACACTGATGGTGAGCAGCAGGCCCATTCCATACAACCAGCAGCAGAGAGCCAGAAACATGCAGCATGCAGCCTCTATCCTCCTCTCTTCTGCCCCATTAATCACTTCCACCATCTTCTTCCACACAAGCTCACTTGCTCCCGCTCTCTCCCTACTCCTGAGCTCAGCTACTCGGGGCGACGCGTTCTGCGGCTGGCCGTGAGAATCACTGGTTGTCTGGTGCAAAGCACTAACATCTCTGTATTTCTGGTCAATACTGTTTCTGGTCTGGGTGGTGGTGGGCTTGTCCAAGCCACAATGGCCCATAGGGCAGGAGCCTATCTCCTGTTTTTGTAGCATGAGGCAGCTTGATGTACACCCCCTGGATAGGACACAAGTCTGTCGCAGGGCCCTTACCCCCAATCCATCTCCTTAATGTGTGCCAAGCTGAGAGGCACCGGGTCCCGTTTTAGAGTCTTTGGTATGATTGGACCGCGGATAAACCACCCGACCTTCCAATCTCAGGGCGGACACGCTAACGACAAGGCCACTGAGTTGGTTAGTGTTGTTTGTAGCTACCCGGGTAGCAGTGGGTTCCAAGCTGACCATAACACAAGCCTCTCCGGTGCACTTGTGCAAACTGTGTCCAGTGGTCTCGTTGGTGTTCTGTGTGGTCCAGGGTCGTTGATGGAAGTTGATGGTGTTGGTCTTCTTCCACACAAGCTCACTTGCTCCCGCTCTCTCCCTACTCCTGAGCTCAGCTACTCGGGGGCGACGCGTTCTGCGGCTGGCCGTGAGAATCACTGGTTGTCTGGTGCAAAGCACTAACATCTCTGTATTTCTGGTCAATACTGTTTCTGGTCTGGGTGGTGGTGGGCTTGTCCAAGCCACAATGGCCCATAGGGCAGGAGCCTATCTCCTGTTTTTGTAGCATGAGGCAGCTTGATGTACACCCCCTGGATAGGACACAAGTCTGTTGCAGGGCCTTACCCCCAATCCATCTCCTTAATGTGTGCCAAGCTGAGAGGCACCGGGTCCCGTTTTTAGAGTCTTTGGTATGATTGGACCGCGGATAAACCACCCGACCTTCCAATCTCAGGGCGGACACGCTAACGACAAGGCCACTGAGTTGGTTAGTGTTGTTTGTAGCTACCCGGGTAGCAGTGGGTTCCAAGCTGACCATAACACAAGCCTCTCCGGTGCACTTGTGCAAACTGTGTCCAGTGGTCTCGTTGGTGTTCTGTGTGGTCCAGGGTCGTTGATGGAAGTTGATGGTGTTGGTCTTCTTCCACACAAGCACACTTGCTCCCGCTCTCTCCCTACTCCTGAGCTCAGCTACTTGGGGGCGACGCGTTCTGCGGCTGGCTGTAGAATCACTGGTTGTCTGGTGCAAAGCACTAACATCTCTGTATTTCTGGTCAATACTGTTTCTGGTCTGGGTGGTGGTGGGCTTGTCGAAGCCACAATGGCCCATAGGGCAGGAGCCTATCTCCTGTTTTTTGTAGCATGAGGCAGCTTGATGTACACCCCCTGGATAGGACACAAGTCTGTCGCAGGGCCTTACCCCCAATCCATCTCCATAATGTGCCAAGCTGAGAGGCACCAGGTCCCGTTTTTAGAGTCTTTGGTATGATTGGACCGCGGATAAACCACCCGACCTTCCAATCTCAGGGCGGACACGCTAACGACAAGGCCACTGAGTTGGTTAGTGTTGTTTGTAGCTACCGGGTAGCAGTGGGTTCCAAGCTGACCATAACACAAGCCTCTCCGGTGCACTTGTGCAAACTGTGTCCAGTGGTCTCGTTGGTGTTCTGTGTGGTCCAGGGTCGTTGATGGAAGTTGATGGTGTTGGTCTTCTTCCACACAAGCTCACTTGCTCCCGCTCTCTCCCTACTCCTGAGCTCAGCTACTCGGGGCGACGCGTTCTGCGGCTGGCCGTAGAATCACTGGTTGTCTGGTGCAAAGCACTAACATCTCTGTATTTCTGGTCAATACTGTCTCTGGTCTGGGTGGTGGTGGGCTTGTCAAGCCACAATGGCCCATAGGGCAGGAGCCTATCTCCTGTTTTTGTAGCATGAGGCAGCTTGATGTACACCCCCCTGGATAGGACACAAGTCTGTCGCAGGGCCTTACCCCCAATCCATTTCCATAATGTGTGCCAAGCTGAGAGGCACCAGGTCCCGTTTTCAGAGTCTTTGGTATGATTGGACCGCGGATAAACCACCCGACCTTCCAATCTCAGGGCGGACACGCTAACGACAAGGCCACTGAGTTGGTTAGTGTTGTTTGTAGCTACCCGGGTAGCAGTGGGTTCCAAGCTGACCATAACACAAGCCTCTCCGGTGCACTTGTGCAAACTGTGTCCAGTGGTCTCGTTGGTGTTCTGTGTGGTCCAGGGTCGTTGATGGAAGTTGATGGTGTTGGTCTTCTTCCACACAAGCTCACTTGCTCCCGCTCTCTCCCTACTCCTGAGCTCAGCTACTCGGGGGCGACGCGTTCTGCGGCTGGCCGTAGAATCACTGGTTGTCTGGTGCAAAGCACTAACATCTCTGTATTTCTGGTCAATACTGTCTCTGGTCTGGGTGGTGGTGGGCTTGTCGAAGCCACAATGGCCCATAGGGCAGGAGCCTATCTCCTGTTTTTGTAGCATGAGGCAGCTTGATGTACACCCCCTGGATAGGACACAAGTCTGTCGCAGGGCCTTACCCCCAATCCATTTCCATAATGTGTGCCAAGCTGAGAGGCACCAGGTCCCGTTTTTAGAGTCTTTGGTATGATTGGACCGCGGATAAACCACCCGACCTTCCAATCTCAGGGCGGACACGCTAACGACAAGGCCACTGAGTTGGTTAGTGTTGTTTGTAGCTACCCGGGTAGCAGTGGGTTCCAAGCTGACCATAACACAAGCCTCTCCGGTGCACTTGTGCAAACTGTGTCCAATGGTCTCGTTGGTGTTCTGTGTGGTCCAGGGTCGTTGATGGAAGTTGATGGTGTTGGTCTTCTTCCACACAAGCTCACTTGCTCCCGCTCTCTCCCTACTCCTGAGCTCAGCTACTCGGGGGCGACGCGTTCTGCGGCTGGCTGTAGAATCACTGGTTGTCTGGTGCAAAGCACTAACATCTCTGTATTTCTGGTCAATACTGTTTCTGGTCTGGGTGGTGGTGGGCTTGTCGAAGCCACAATGGCCCATAGGGCAGGAGCCTATCTCCTGTTTTTGTAGCATGAGGCAGCTTGATGTACACCCCCTGGATAGGACACAAGTCTGTCGCAGGGCCTTACCCCCAATCCATCTCCATAATGTGTGCCAAGCTGAGAGGCACCAGGTCCCGTTTTTAGAGTCTTTGGTATGATTGGACCGCGGATAAACCACCCGACCTTCCAATCTCAGGGCGGACACGCTAACGACAAGGCCACTGAGTTGGTTAGTGTTGTTTGTAGCTACCCGGGTAGCAGTGGGTTCCAAGCTGACCATAACACAAGCCTCTCCGGTGCACTTGTGCAAACTGTGTCTAGTGGTCTCGTTGGTGTTCTGTGTGGTCCAGGGTCGTTGATGGAAGTTGATGGTGTTGGTCTTCAGTTCAATGTGAGGCATGCTGGCCCACTGCCAAATGCCCATGGGGGGCATCAGGTTATCCCGAAAATCCTTGCCGTCCAGATGGTGTAATACCAAGATTACAATAACCAACCATTTAATACTGGAAGAGTACAAAGCCATCTCTCAATCAGTAAAATTCAAAAAGCAACTACTCTGTACAGAGACAGGTGAGTTGTGGTGTTAAGAATGTTTGATAGGAATGTTGTGCCATACAGTGGTCTATGATGTCATAGAGGGCATCCAACATGTCACCTAGGTGAAGATAACTAGCATGTCACCCCACCCTCCTTTATGACATCATTGCGATATAGATGCGGGAAAGAGGTTAATCGAACTCAACCAAAACAAAGGAATTGCCATGGCTGTGAGGGAAATGTCTGTGAGGGAAAGGGCTGTGTGGGAAAGGGCTGTGGGGGAAGATCCTGAGTCTCCTCATTGCCCTCCTCATTGATCCCATGTGGCTTAGTTGGTAGAGTGTGGTGCTTGCAACGCCACGATTGTGGATTCGATTCCCATGGGGGACCAGAAAGAAAAGTGTATGCGCTTACAAGTCGCTCTGGATAATTTAGGCTATTGGTTATATGTGTATTTCACACTATGTTGAGGTAGAAATTGGAGTATAATGTTTGTATGGATGTCAACCCCAATACATATTCATGTCATCGTTACCAATCAAATGCATTACAGTTAGAAACGACTTTGACTACCATCAACGATTTCTGTATGCTAGGTATGCTAACAAGCTTACACGAACGGGAGTTAGCATTTAGCAGTCACTTCTTCTAAACCTGAAAAGGGACAACTTCTACATGGTATGCAGTGATAACAGACACATTTATCCAAATCGGACTTAAGTAAGCACATTGTGGGCCTGTTACACTTCATAAATCATGACGGATTTGATGAATATCCACTTTGTTGGATCAGATTTGTTGAATGTGGTCAATGCAACGTCTGCATTCCATTGACCCCTTTACTGCATCTATGGTCAAGTTGAAAACCATAGAATTAGGAATTTGAATACTCTAATTTAATATGTAATTTAATAGGATCTCTATGTTGAAAACTCTGGTATTTCTCATCCTAAAGCTTGTTCTCCATATTATTTTTCAATGTTTTAAATGATGTGCCAACATGTTTTGAGCACTTTTATCTTCAAAACTAGATTTTTAGTGGCTCTCTCTTGTCCCTTTGCAGCAGATATATAGTGAGCAATATGTTTGGAACATCAAATTGCAATAAAATCACAGTATCAAATTGCAATACATATAGAATCGCAATACATATCGTATCAGCACCTAAGTATCATGTTAATATTGTATCGTGAGGTCCTTGGCAATTCCCAGCCCTACTGTTCACCACTGCCCCATAAACTACCAGCCACCATTGTCTCTATCCTTCTATTGAGGGAGCCAGACCATAATGCCCCCTAATTAGGATCAGCTTGGCCATCGCCCCGCTCTAGGACGGCAGCACCAGCCAGCCAGTGTTACGCCCCCTGAAAAAAGGGGAGAAATAATCACGAGAGTGATGCAGTTATGTTTCCTCAATGAAAACTTTAGTATAATCCTTTTACAAAAATATCACATTTTACAGAACAACAGATCTACAGGAACTAGATAGTTTTGTAGGGTACAAAGCTTATTCAAGTCACAACAGCATAAACTGTAATTCACTAAAACATATACAAATGTTTCCATATAACTGTCAAACACAAAGTAGCTTTAGCTCAGTAACCCATATGTTACGGATACAGGTATCCTGTATTTTTGTGTGTTCCTACTCTTTCTGCCCTAATCACAGGTGTCCTGTATGTTCCTGATTGGTGGTCGTTGAGGTGTCTGCTGATTGGACCAATCAGTGAACATTCCTGTTAATTGCACCACCTGTTATTCGTTTGTTCAAATCACACATCCCATTTTTATAAAAACCAGACTTGTGTTTGTTGAGAGAGAGAGACTTTTTGCCATATGTGAGTATGGACACGGTGGTGTCCTGTGTGTTGTGTACGCACTAAGTTGTTGGTTACCCTATTGGTAACATTATTATAATATATTTCTTTACCTGAGTGTGGATACTGTTGTATCCGGTGTACTTATTTAATTGCTGAGTACCCTGTTTAGTAGCGTGGTGTGTTTCTGGGAAAAGGGGAGTTTAAGCTAGTTGCCCTTGGGCGTACATTACCCGTAGGGAAGAAATCTGTCTATAAACACCAGTTAGACCTGAGCGGACCACCCACTGTATTTTTGTATGGTAGCAGTAGCCTAGCGGTTCTTCAGGCAGGCTAGATCAGTTTAGGGGTTTTACACTATTGTTTCATTTCTTGGGTCCTGCTCAGCCCTTTTTCCCAAACCCTTACCGTGTGTTCATAAATAAACACTTTGTGTTTGACGGTAGTTCATGGTAGTTGTGTCTTATTTGTTCTCACTATTCCATGCCACACTTATAATTTACATGAATTTATGTTACGGGTCTCATGTCCATCCACCCTAGATGTTTAGAGCCACGGGGTTCGTAACATAAAGTGGGGGCTCGTCTGGGATCCTATCTATCCCATGCTACTCATGTAAATTAGTAGTGTCTGGTTCAGTGTTGAGCTTAGCAGCTGTAACTACCTGTTTTTTTTGTGTGTTCAGTAGTCGACGGCTCGTGTTGCTAGTAGGATGGCTACTTTTGAGTTGGAGGCATTTTTGGAAAACCCTACGTGGGAGGTTTTTGATAATTGCCGTAGAGTGGATCTACAGGCTTTGGCTGACCACTTTTCTGTACCCATACCGAGGGGGTTTAGTGAAAGCAGAAGTTAGGGAAGTAGTGAGCGATATTGTTAAACGAGCGAGTGCTTGAGTTACCGCCGCCTGAGTCTGCTGCTCCTGTAGGGGATGTGGTTGCTGTTCCTGTAAGCCCATCAGTGTCTGAGGACGAGGCTAAGGCTCCAGCCACATTGCCCCGTTATGACCCACTCTCCCCACTGACTGACAGTGATGCCAGGATCGATGTCCGCTCGACACGGCTCCAAATGGAGGCGGAAGAGCGGGCACAAATCAGGCAAGACAAGCTGGAGATGCGTAAAATGGAACTAGAGGCAGAACAGGAGACGCGTAAGCTAGAGGCAGAACAGGAGACGCGTAAGATGGAACTGGAGACGCGTAGGCTTGATCAAGAACTGGAGACGCGTAAGATGGAACTGGAGATGCGTGAAATGGAACTAGAGGCAGAAACAGCGAGGTTAGTCTCTGCTCATACTATGCCTGCTAGTGAGCCAGCCTCACCAGCGGTGTCGTCTGCTACATTTGATATTAGTAGACAGATCACCTTGGTACCTGTGTTTAGGGAGTCAGAGGTTGATTCCTATTTCAGTGTGTTTGAGCGTATAGCGGTAGCATTGAAATGGCCCGAAGAGGTATGGTGCCTATTACTTCAGTGTAAACTAACAGGTAAAGCCCAAGAGGTTCTGGCAGCGCTACCTCTTGAAGACAGTTTGAATTATGAAGTGGTCAAAGCTACTGTTCTTCGGGCCTATGAGCTTGTTCCTGAGGCATATCGACAGAGATTTAGGTCTCATAAAAAGTCTCCTACTCAGACTTATGTGGAGTTTGCTAGAGACAAAGGAAATCTGTTTGACAAATGGCACAGTGCTAGTAAGGTAACCGATTTTACCTCTCTACGGGGAGTTAATCTTGTTAGAAGAGTTTAAAAATTGCTTACCGAACGCATTGTAGTTTATCTGAACGAACAGAAAGTATCCTCACTGTCGGAAGCGTCTGTATTGGCAGACGAGTTTGTGTTGACGCATAAGAGCGTGTTTTCGAAGCTCTGTACGGAGAGCAGGGCTGCGGAGTTGCTAACTTTTAGTCCTAGTCGACCAGCAGTACATCCAGCGCGCCCAAAAGATGTGCGTCACTGTTTCTATTGTCATAAGGTGGGACATTTGGTTAGTGATTGCTTTTTGCTTAAACGCAAACCGGGGATGCCTCGGCACACCAGGCCGCCAACGGGTGTTGGGCTGATTCGTACGGTTGTAAGGCCGGAATCAAGACAGAAGCCTCATAGTGAATGTGGTTTGAAAGGCCCTGTCCCAGATCACAGTTATGAACCGTTCATTTTTGAGGGGGTTGTTTCTATATCAGATGACGAAGCGTCTCAGCGTCCAGTTAGAATCCTCAGAGATACTGGTGCGGCGCAGTCGTTCATACTATCTGATGTGTTGCCCTTGTCTAATAATACATATTGTGGTTCCAATGTGTTAGTACAAGGAATTGAAATGGGATTTGTCCCAGTGCCATTGCACTTTGTGAACGTACACTCTGAATTAGTCAGTGGATTGTTCAGAGTTGGCGTACGTCCTAGGTTGCCAGTAAAAGGTGTGACATTTATAATGGGCAACGATATTGCCGGAGGAAAGGTGATACCCGTATTGGAGGTATTGGATAAAAGTGACCAGTCTCTCTCCGAGGAGCTGGCACAAGGTTATCCAGATGTGTTCCCCGCTTGTGCTGTCACACGTGCTCAAGCACGACAAGTGGGTGAAGTGATAGATTTGTCGAACACGATTCTATTCAGAGAGTGTGACCCAGAGGATAGTTCGGGTGCTACCTCTGGTAAGCTGGTGCAGTCTGACCAACAGCCCAGAGAAAGGAAGAAGGATGTGGAACTTGTTGCTGAAGCAATACAGTTACCAGTTACTCGTGAGCAGCTGATCGCTAACCAACAGGTTGACATTAGCCTGGCTAAATGTTTTTCTAGTGTTGTCTCAAAAGACGAGCTAAAGAAGAAAAACATGGCATACTTCATTGATGGTAATCTCCTCATGCGTAAATGGACATCCCATGTTGACGCTGGCGGAGATTGGAATGCTGTTTACCAAATAGTGATTCCTACAGCCTTTCGACAAAATGTTTTATCCCTCGCTCATGATCACCAGTGGTCCGGACATCTGGGAGTCACCAAGACTTATGGTCGTGTTTTTGCGACATTTCTTTTGGCCTGGTTTAAAACAAGATGTGGCTCAGTTCTGTGGGACTTGCCACACCTGTCAAGTAGTTGGGAAACCGAACCAGGTTATTTCCCCGCGCCTCTTTGTCCCATACCGGCCATAGGTGAACCATTCGAACATGTGATGGTTGATTGTGTTGGACCATTACCAAAAACAAAATCTGGTAACCAGTTTATGTTGACAATTATGTGTGTGGCCGCCAGGTACCCAGAGGCCATTCCTCTGCGAAGAGGGGTTGGATAATGTGTTGGCAGATGCTTTGTCTCGTGTTTAATGATCTAGGTTTTTTTTTGTTATCCCGATAGGATGATTTGTGAATTTGGGTGTTGTGATAGTACGTGTGTCGCAAACCATTTTGGTTTGCTCTTTTAAGGGTGGGAGTGTTACGGATACAGGTATCCTGTATTTTTGTGTGTTCCTACTCTTTCTGCCCTAATCACAGGTGTCCTGTATGTTCCTGATTGGTGGTCGTTGAGGTGTCTGCTGATTGGACCAATCAGTGAACATTCCTGTTAATTGCACCACCTGTTATTCGTTTGTTCAAATCACACATCCCATTTTTATAAAAACCAGACTTGTGTTTGTTGAGAGAGAGAGACTTTTTGCCATATGTGAGTATGGACACGGTGGTGTCCTGTGTGTTGTGTACGCACTAAGTTGTTGGTTACCCTATTGGTAACATTATTATAATATATTTCTTTACCTGAGTGTGGATACTGTTGTATCCGGTGTACTTATTTAATTGCTGAGTACCCTGTTTAGTAGCGTGGTGTGTTTCTGGGAAAAGGGGAGTTTAAGCTAGTTGCCCTTGGGCGTACATTACCCGTAGGGAAGAAATCTGTCTATAAACACCAGTTAGACCTGAGCGGACCACCCACTGTATTTTTGTATGGTAGCAGTAGCCTAGCGGTTCTTCAGGCAGGCTAGATCAGTTTAGGGGGTTTTACACTATTGTTTCATTTCTTGGGTCCTGCTCAGCCCTTTTTCCCAAACCCTTACCGTGTGTTCATAAATAAACACTTTGTGTTTGACGGTAGTTCATGGTAGTTGTGTCTTATTTGTTCTCACTATTCCATGCCACACTTATAATTTACATGAATTTATGTTACGGGTCTCATGTCCATCCACCCTAGATGTTTAGAGCCACGGGGTTCGTAACACCATAACTACATTTATCAACCATGTCAACAAAGTATTCTAAACACATTATACAAATAACCCCAAAATATATTATTAACAGCGCACATGTTCATTCACAATTAACATAAAATGGCAGCTACTCTCAGTACTGAAGCTATTCTTCGCTGCAACCGAGCAGGTTTCACTCACACACGCACCTATTACTCTTCAACTTAACTCCAACTTACTCAAGATGTTACTAAAACATACCTTAAACTCTCTTGACATGTTAGCAAGTTATTACATTCAAATTAACTCATTTTATATCAATAACGTACCTGAAAAAGGGGAGAAATAATCACGAGAGTGATGCAGTTATGTTTCCTCACTGAAAACTTTAGTATAATGAGGAAAAAGACCACGATTTCCCTGGGAAGTTGGGTGGAGACCAGAGCAATCGATCTCAGGCTCATAGATTAAGAGCATTTAGTAGATCACAGATTAACACTTTTACCCTTAAATTAGGCACCACAAAATAAAGTAGTCAATATAACGTTTACACATTCCTCTCACAATTTTTACCCTTTGTACACTTGACGGATTTTAACCTTTTAACACAATTATGAATTTTATCAATCTCTATGAACTAGTACTGAATGCATGATCTTTTTAACCTTAGATATTTTAAGATCCTTACATACCATGAACTTACTAATACTTTTTAGTGTATAACAGGCTATGAATATGTCCTTTAACCTTTCACACCAGCGCCTCCCAAAATATTTTGAGAGCCAATTAAAAGAGGCGTAGAGTCTGCCGGGGCGGGACAGGTCCACTAACATGTGGATGAGATGCATGTTGGGATAGCTCTTCCTCCTCTTAATTTAGTGGGAGGGAGGGAGGGAGGGGGGGACAGTGGCTTGGTCTGATTTGACCTGATGTCACTAGAGGGGGTGGATGCTCAGACCACAGTAAAGGCTGTGTCTGTGTCTGAGTTACTATTGTTTATTTTCTGCTTGGCATCTCTTTTCATATCTTCGAGAACTGATAAAGCATGCTATTGTGGTGTGGGTGTTTCTATGTTTGTGTGTGTGTGTGTGTTTGGGTGTGTCTCTGTATGTTTTTATGTGAGACTGAGAGAGATACTCTGACTCTACCTCTTTCTTGGTTCTGATCTTTCCACGGCCTATGATAAAGCTTGTTGTTGTGATGTGTGTGTCTGCATGTGTGAGTCAGTGTGTGTCTCTTCATGGTCCCTGTCTGTCTCTATCTCTCTCTCTCACTCTGTTTTAATAAAGCGTGAGGGATTGGATTAAAGGCTGGGATTTTCTGCATGAATACATTTGCGCATCTGCGTTTTATTTTTGTGCCGCCTCGCCATTTTCCCATTTTATTTATTCCCTGTGGAGGGAAATGACTTTCCTCACTCACTGTGCCTTTGGACATGTATGTGTCATAGTGTGCGTATGTGCACGTGCTTTTGTGCATGTGTCATGTTGTTTGCAGCAGCGTCGAGACACACCTTAAGCCCTGGGTATCACCACATGTGGCTAGTCAGTCCCTGATCGGTCCATCTGATGTGTCTGTCAGCCACATACATTTTTTAAAACATTTTAGTCATTTAGCAGACGCTCTTATCCAGAGCGACTTACAGTTAGTGAGTGCATACATTATTTTATTTTTCATACTGGCCCCCCGTGGGAATTGAACCCACAACCCTGGCATTGCAAACGCCATGCTCAAGCATCTGAGCTACATCCCTGCCGGCCATTCCCTCCCCTACCCTGGACGACGCTGGGCCAATTGTGCGCCGCCCCATGGGTCTCCCGGTCGCGGCTGGCTACGACAGAGCCTGGATTCGAACCATGATCTCTAGTGGGACAGCTAGCACTGCGATGCAGTGCCTTAGACCACTACGCCACTCGGGAGACAGTACATATCCCTATGCCGTCAATAGAAGACTCCAGTGAAAGAATATCTCTAATATAATCGATAATCTCTAATACAGAAACCTTCCCTGTCTCCTCATAGCATATGCCAACACTTCTATTTCCATAAATGACGTTTGGCTATGTAGCCATGTACTCTGTCTCTGCCCCCCTCGCCCTGGGGTTTGGTCCTTCGTGTCCCGCCGGTTTAGACTCTGGGAAAAGGTTGTGTTTCGGATCGGCACGCAGGGGCCCAGTGGAGCGGGAAAAGTCTGGAGCAGGGAGACGGTACGGAGAGGAGAAGGAATAGACCACCACACGTCTGTCTGTCTTTACTGTTTACCCATGTCTGCCTGTCTGTATGTCTTGTCTGACTGTTTGCCTGTCTGTCTGTCGGTCTGTCCTGTGGAGACTAGGCCATACTCACTATCTGTTATTATCTAGTATAAATATCCAAAGCATATCCAAAGCTTTTGTTGTCACACAGCGCTCTGTCAAATTCATAGAATGTCACAGAATATCAATCCCTACTTTTCCTCAGTTCCCTTTTTAACACATTTTCTCTCTTATCAAACCGACCTCATGCAGTGTTCAACCATATAATTATATATGTTTGTGTTCAACATCCTGTTCCATTCTCTGTTTGTAATGGATGTCTAGTCATCATAACAGCCTTGTCTGTTTGGTTGCCCCCCGCTACTGGAGATGTCCACCACTCCACCCCCTCCACCCCAGGCCCTTGGTGAGAAAGCCCAAAGAAAGGCTGTGTTTCTGGGCAGTACAAGGCCTCACTTCCCCCTCTCTTCCTGCAGCATATTATCCATCCTCCAGGCCCCATAAAAAAATGTCTCACGTTTATTTAACCAGATAAGTCAATTGAGAACCAATTCTCATTTACAATAACGACCTGGCCAATAGTCATAACATTGCAACAGTGAACAGGACAACACGCAATACCACAAAAAAAGAAAAATACACACTACACAGAGGAAATGTACAAATTCATCAAAAATACAACAATAAGAAATTCACAGTGGGTTCGAGCAGAAAAGTCCAAGGCAACACAGCAGACTTAATGATCAGCAGGTACATTGATCAGACAGCAGCTCAGTTAATATGTTTTTGAAGGAGTGTGGTGGGATGAATGTGTCAAATATGAGGTGTTATGGCCCCTAAGAAGACCCAGATTACACCAGAGTGGCTTAGTACCTCTGATAGAGGGATAGAGGGATAGTGGAGGAGAGAGGTGCTGGGCGGTGGGAGATAGAGGCTGATAAAGGGGCACTGAGTAAAGGAAAGACAGGGAGGCAAATGGATGAAGGGGAGGGAGGGAGGGAGGGAGGGAGGGAGGGAGGGAGGGAGGGAGGGAGGGAGGGAGGGGGGACACAGATAAACACTGTCATTTACCCAGTGAAGCGGGGCTGCCCAGTAATGGACACATGATAGATGGGCATTGGAAGTTTGTACTAGCTCAAAGTTCACACACACTTACCATCCGTCACGTCTGATCTGGAAGGAGGAAGGATACCGTCTAAACTCCAGTGGTAAACGCTTTCCTTGACTAGGCCTCACAGACAGACATAGAGAGGGACTGCCATGTATTGCACAAAACAAACCCTGAAATAGATATCTCATCTCATTGGCAATTAGGCAAGATGACAGTGTTTCTCTGTCAGTGGACCCTGTGAATGAACACACACACACAAACACACACACACACACAGTTCTGTTTGTGACTCTCTTTAATTGAATCACATGGTCACGCTCGTCATCTTTGATTGGCAGACAGATCTGGTTAGCCTGGGTACCATTCTTTTTAGCTAACATTCCACTCCTTGTAGCCTACTCTGTGTCATATGCCAAATATGCTAGTGCTCAACCTCCCACCACTTTGCTTCACTGTTCCTCCACTTAAATGACAACTTTCTTCTCCTCCAGACTAGCACACGGCGCAGCCTCTTAGAGCGCTAGAGGCAACTCGCCGGTGACTTTCATTGTTATTCATGTGTTAATTTATTCGCTCATGGCAGACGTGAAACAGGGCTGTAATATGCAGATGCCGGTTTGTTTCTCGATGGGAATTTTCTGCTCCACTGACCCTGTAGCTGCCACTAATAATAAAGTGAGGCAAGATGGAGAGAAAAGGAGGGGGGAGGGAGGGGATGCTTGTCAGGATGCCTCCTGAACCACCACACGTATGCACACACACAGAGAGAGCTCATCTCTCGGATAGACAGTGACCAGGTGCGATCGTCCTGGCAGAGGTGACCTTGACCTTGTCACAAAGACTAGGAGTCTTTCTCTCCTCTCCTCTCCTCTCCTCTCCTCTCCTCTCCTCTCCTCTCCTCTCTTCTCCTCTCCTCTCCTCTCCTCTCTTCTCTTCTCTTCTCTTCTCTTCTCTTCTCTTCTCTTCTCTTCTCTTCTCTTCTCTTCTCTTCTCTTCTCTTCTCTTCTCTTCTCTTCTCTTCTCTTCTCTTCTCTTCTCTTCTCTTCTCTTCTCTTCTCTTCTCTTCTCTTCTCTTCTCTTCTCTTCTCTTCTCTTCTCTCCTCTCCTCTCCTCTCCTCTCCTCTCCTCTCCTCTCCTCTCCTCTCCTCTCCTCTCCTCTCCTCTCCTCTCCTCTCCTCTCCGCTCATATTAATGAATGGAATTCAATAAATGGAACGGTATGTGTTTGATGTTGTTCCATTAATTACTAGTCATTATGAGCCCGTCCTCCGATTCAAAGTGACACCAGCCACCACTTCCTGCCTCCATCTTCCTCTACCTCCCCAGTGCATTTATATGAGATATAAACCCCCTACTGACTGACACACACACACACACACACACACACACACACACTGTACTGGCTGTCAGGATAGAGAAACACACCAGTCCCATAGGACTTTTTAGGGAATTTAATATAGTCAAACCTACACAATTGCATCATATACTCCACAGAATAGTCTGATGTGGAAAAGAAAGGGGGCGTTATGGACATTGAAGAGAGATATAATGACAAGGATATAAGTCCTACTGTAACAAGCTGTCCCCTTCCTCTAGTACAGTAACTAAAGCTTAGAGTGGATTCTATTCTGTTCTATTTTAATTTAAACACACACAATCCCAACGCAAATCTTAACACTGTATCTACAACAGCAAACACAAGTTATATACACACACACACATTCACATACACACACAAACACTCACACACCAACATTCACATACCACACGCACCCTATCGTCCTCACACAGTACAGTGCACGTCAAGGCATTGTGTCCTCAACCACAGAAACACATGGATTGCATCCCAAATGACACCGTATTTCCTATTTAGTGCACTACTTTTGACCAGGGCCCATAGGGCTCTGGTCAAAAATAGTGCACTATATATGGAATAGGGGTGCCATTTCGGCTCAGCCATGGTTCACTGGGACCCAAGGCATCCCATGCACCCAGGCCTGAGTCCAAACTCTGAGCGTGTCCAATCAGCCAAGGCTTTACTAGAGGCCAAATCTGAAGCATATAATTGGGTTTTAATCAGCTTTCTCATTCAGGCGAGCGCTAAAGATTAGGGCAGCACGGGCTCCGCTCAAAATAAGCATTCATATAGCGTGTGAAAGCCTCTGACCCACCGCGAGCGAATCATACAGACCAACAGACACGAGACCGCATGCTCTTCCTCAACCTCTTCCTCTCTTCATCTCTCCATTTTCTCTCACACTCCATCCTTCATGTTTCTCTCTCTCCTCTTTCCCCACTCCATCTCTCACTTTTCTTTGCTCTCTCTCTTCCTCTCTCTCTTTCTCTCTCTTTCGCTCATGGGGATCCACACAAGTCAGGCAGGGGAGGAAAAGTGCCCTTCTTATCAAAAAGGGCACATGCCACCCCTACACAAAGATACACATACAGTGGGGAGAACAAGTATTTGATACACTGCCGATTTTGCAGGTTTTCCTACTTACAAAGCATGTAGAGGTCTGTAATTTTTATCATAGGTACACTTCAACTGTGAGAGACGGAATCTAAAACAAAAATCCAGAAAATCACATTGTATGATTTTTAAGTAATTATTTATTGCATGACATAAGTATTTGATACATCAGAAAATCTGAACTTAATATTTGGTACAGAAACCTTTGTTTGCAATTACAGAGATCATACGTTTTCTGTAGGTCTTGACCAGGTTTGCACACACTGCAGCAGGGATTTTGGCCCACTCCTCCATACAGACCTTCTCCAGATCCTTCAGGTTTCGGGGCTGTCGCTGGCAATACAGACTTTCAGCTCCCTCCAAAGATTTTCTATTGGGTTCAGGTCTGGATACTGGCTAGGCCACTCCAGGACCTTGAGATGCTTCTTACGGAGCCACTCCTTAGTTGCCCTGGCTGTGTGTTTCGGGTCGGTGTCATGCTGTAAGACCCAGCCACGACCCATCTTCAATGCTCTTACTGAGGGAAGGAGGTTGTTGGCCAAGATCTCGCGATACATGGCCCCATCCATCCTCCCCTCAATACGGTGCAGTCGTCCTGTCCCCTTTGCAGAAAAGCATCCCCAAAGAATGATGTTTCCACCTCCATGCTTCACGGTTGGGATGGTGTTCTTGGGGGTTGTACTCATCCTTCTTCTTCCTCCAAACACGGCGAGTGGAGTTTAGACCAAAAGCTCTATTTTTGTCTCATCAGACCACATGACCTTCTCCCATTCCTCCTCTGGATCATCCAGATGGTCATTGGCAAACTTCAGACGGGCCTGGACATGCGCTGGCTTGAGCAGGGGGACCTTGCGTGGGCTGCAGGATTTTAATCCATGACGGCGTAGTGTGTTACTAATGGTTTTCTTTGAGACTGTGGTCCCAGCTCTCTTCAGGTCATTGACCAGGTCCTGCCATGTAGTTCTGTGCTGATCCCTCACCTTCCTCATGATCATTGATGCCCCACGAGGTGAGATCTTGCATGGAGCCCCAGACCGAGGGTGATTGACTGTCATCTTGAACTTCTTCCATTTTCTAATAATTGCGCCAACAGTTGTTGCCTTCTCACCAAGCTGCTTGCCTATTGTCCTGTAGCCCATCCCAGCCTTGTGCAGGTCTACAATTGTATCCTTGATGTCCTTACACAGCTCTCTGGTCTTGGCCATTGTGGAAAGGTTGGAGTCTGTTTGATTGAGTGTGTGGAAAGGTGTCTTTTATACAGGTAATGAGTTCAAACAGGTGCAGTTAATACAGGTAATGAGTGGAGAACAGGAGGGCTTCTTAAAGAAAAACTAACAGGTCTGTGAGAGCCGGAATTCTTACTGGTTGGTAGGTGATCAAATACTATGTCATGCAATAAAATGCTAATTAATTACTTAAAAATCATACAATGTGATTTTCTGGATTTTTGTTTTAGATTCCGTCTCTCACAGTTGAAGTGTACCTGTGATAGAAATTACAGACCTCTACATGCTTTGTAAGTAGGAAAACCTGACAAATTTTACAGTGGGGAGAACAAGTATTTGATACACTGCCGATTTTGCAGGTTTTCCTACTTACAAAGTGTCACAAACGAGACTCCGCTGTTCCTCCTGCTCACCACCAGAGGGAACCCTCTCCTGAGTATTAAACCCCTGAACTACATTTCCCACATACCTGGCTCTGATTACCGTTGCACCTGACTCCCATCAGTAGACTATTTAGGTGCTCTCAAACTCTCTCCCCTTGCGAAGTCTTGTTTACCCTGGTGATCATTTCTGTGCGTTTTCGCCTGTGTGTCTGTCTGCCCGTGGATTTACTCTGGACTGTTTTTCCCTCCTTGATTCTTTGCTGCCTGCCCTGGACTATATTCTTTACTGGACTGATTTTGGTAAGCTTGCTGCCTGCCCTGACCTTATGCCTGTACCTGGATTACGAGTTGCCTTATCCCTACTGTTGTGTCTGCTGGCGATTGACCCTGTTTGTACGACCCAGATTGTAATAAAACTGCAAATGGATCCTCACTCTCCTGGAGCGTCATTACAGAAGACTTCGCCCTATCACAACCCGAATCAGAAGCCATGAACAACTACATCGAGGAGGAACTTTCGAAGGGGTTCATTAGAACGTCGACATCACCTGCAGCCTCTGGCTTCTTCTTTGTTAAGAAAAAAGACGGTGGCCTACGCCCTTGTATCGACTACCGGGGTCTCAACGACATCACCGTCAAGTTTGATATCCTTTACCGCTGGTACCAGCTGCCCTAGAACAACTCCGCAAAGCCAAGTACTTCTCCAAACTGGACCTCCGCAGCGCCTACAATCTCATTCGCATCCGGGACGGTGATGAATGGAAGACAGCCTTCTCTACCAGCACTGGGCACTATGAGTATTTGGTGATGCCTTTCGGGCTGTCCAATAGTCCGTCCGTATTTCAGTCGTTTATCAATGACGTCTTTGGACATGCTTAATCGTTGGGTAATTGTTTACATCGATGACATTCTCGTCTATTCCAACACCTATGAGGAACACGTGCAACACGTGAGAACAGTATTACAACGACTCATTGATCACCAATTATACGCCAAAGCAGAGAAGTGCGAATTTCACCAGACTTCCACGTCTTTCTTGGGCTACATCATCAACCAGGAGGGAGTCGCCATGGACGAGAAGAAGGTCAAGGCCGTTCTAGACTGGCCACTGCCAGTAACCTTAAAGGAGTTACAACGCTTCTTGGGATTTGCGAACTTCTACCGACGCTTCATCAGGAATTTCAGCTCGGTAGCCTCTCCCTTAACCTCTATGACTAAGAGAAATGCACCACACCTCACCTGGTCAACTACAGCACAGGAGGCTTTCGCAGAGACTCAAGTCGTTTCACATCTGCCCCCATCCTCCACCACCCCTAATCCTGAAATCCCGTTTACAGTTGAGGTGGACGCTTCTAATACGGGCATTGGAGCCATCCTCTCACAGCGGCACGGATCCCCACTCAAGCTCTATCCGTGCGCCTATTACTCCCGCAAACTTAGTCCAGCCGAACAGAACTACGGCGTCGGGAACCGAGAACTGTTGGCCATGAAAGCAGCTATGGAGGAGTGGCGTCATTGGCTGGAGGGAGCTAAACACCCGTTTGTGATTCTAACTGACCACAAGAATCTGGAATACTTGCGATCTGCCAAGAGACTGAATCCCAGACAAGCGAGGTGGGCTCTCTTCTTTACACGATTTGACTTCACCGTTACCTATCGTCCCGGTTCAAAGAACACCAAAGCAGACGCATTATCACGCCAACACGACGGTGTAGTTCCCACTGAATCCAAGGAAACCCTGCTTCCTGGAGTCATTAATCGTGGCCCCTATTCAGTGGGACATCATGACAGAGCTCACCCAGGCCAATTCACAAAAGACCCCTCCTCCCGAATGCCCCCTAACAAAACTTTTGTACCTCAGGATCTCTGTCAGAAAGTGCTACAGCAAGTTCACTCCGTACTCAGCTCCGGTCATCCTGGAATCGCTGCCACTGTTCACCTGCTTCAGAACAGCTTTTGGTGGCCAACCTTGCGGGCAGACACAATAAAATTCATTAACGAATGCACCACCTGTAACACAAGCAAACATCTCAGACAACTACCATCGGGCCTACTGCAACCACTGCCAGTTCCCCACCGACCATGGTCCCATCTTGCCATAGACTTTATTACCGATCTTCCCAAGTCCAATGGGAACACCACAATACTCACTGTCATAGATCGCTTCTCCAAGGCCTGCCGTTGATTCCACTTCCCAAACTGCCCACAGCATTGAAACAGCCGAACTCATGTGTGCAACCTTGTGTTTCGCTTCTATGGCCTGCCTGAGGACATCGTGTCGGACCGGGGCCCCAATTCACATCCAGAGTATGGTCAGCATTCTTCCAACAACTCAACATCAACATTAGCCTCACTTCAGGATATCACCCACAATCTAATGGTCAGACAGAACGCCTCAATCAGGAGATCACCCGGTTTCTCAGAGCCTACTGTCATCAGAACCAAGCAGACTGGAGTCGATTCCTCATGTGGGCGGAGTATGCACAGAACTCACTCCAGAAACCCTCCACCGGTCTAACTCCATTCCAATGTGTAATGGGCTTCCAACCTCCCCCTATTTCCATGGTCAGGGGAACCCACCGAGGTACCCTCTGTCAACGACTGGCTCCAGAGAAGCGAGGACATCTGGAGTCAGGCTCACACCCACTTGCTACGTGCTGTCAGGAGACAGAAGTTGCAGGCCAATCGTCACCGTCGCCCCCAATCCCGAATATACTCCAGGTCAATGGGTCTGGCTATCCACTCGAGACCTACGCCTCAGACTTCCTTGCAAGAAACTCAGTCCCAGGTATGTAGGTCCCTTCCAAATTGTTAAACAGATTACACCAGTTTCCTTCCGTTTGGCATTACCCTCTAATTATCAGTATCTCTCCCACTTTTCATGTATCACTTCTCAAACCCGCTGGTGGTCCGAGAGCGGAGGAGGAGGAGCAGACCAGTGATCAGGCCCCCACCCATCTTGGTGGACGGCGAGGAGGCATATCAGGTTCGAGATCTACTCGATTCCAGACGCGGGGCAGGCTCCTCCAATATCTGGTGGATTGGGAGGGTGCGGACCGGAGGAGCGATCCTGGGTTAATACAGAGGACATACTCGACCCGCACTCATGACTGAGTTCCATAGGACGCACCCGGAGAAACCGGGCCCCGACCTCGAGGAAGACCCCGGCGTCGTTCGCCTCTTCGCGTCAGGAGCCGCTCGCAGGGGGGCTCTGTCACAAACGAGACTCCGCTGTTCCTCCTGCTCACCACCAGAGGGAACCCTCTCCTGAGTATTAAACCCCTGAACTACATTTCCCACATACCTGGCTCTGATTACCGTTGCACCTGACTCCCCATCAGTAGACTATTTAGGTGCTCTCAAACTCTCTCCCCTTCTGAAGTCTTGTTTACCCTGGTGATCATTTCTGTGCGTTTTCGCCTGTGTCTGTCTGCCCGTGGATTTACTCTGGACTGTTTTTCCCTCCTTGATTCTTTGCTGCCTGCCCTGGACTATATTCTTTACTGGACTGATTTTGGTAAGCTTGCTGCCTGCCCTGACCTTATGCCTGTACCTGGATTCGAGTTGCCTTATCCCTACTGTTGTGTCTGCTGGCGATTGACCCTGTTTGTACGACCCAGATTGTAATAAAACTGCAAATGGATCCTCACTCTCCTGGAGCGTCATTACACAAAGCATGTAGAGGTCTGTAATTTTTTATCATAGGTACACTTCAACTGTGAGAGACAGAATCAAAAAATCCAGAAAATCACATTTTATGATTTTTAAGTAATTAATTTGCATTTTATTGCATGAGTATTTGATCACCTACCAACCAGTAAGAATTCCGGTTCTCACAGACCTGTTAGTTTTTCTTTAAGAAGCCCTCCTGTTCTCCACTCATTACCTGTATTAACTGCACCTGTTTGAACTCGTTACCTGTATAAAATACACCTGT
>NW_025536947.1:0-45399 GCF_020615455.1 Coregonus clupeaformis
GGTCCTGATCATCACCCTTCTTAGGCTCTGGCCTAACATCCAGTCCCTGACGGATCGTTAGCCATGAACAGTAGGTTTACCAGAGTATCAGTCTTTGAGCCAAGCGTTAGTTTTGTTGTTTTTGCACCGGTGTTGGGTTGTTGCTTACTTACCCCCGTTTTGTTCCATCTGCAGTCACCCGTCCGGAACCTTCATCAACCTCTGCCTGGTGGTCGGCTGCCGACCCAGGATGGGATCAACCACTGCACCCCAACAACTAATCAACGCCGCCCGCTTCTGTTCCCCCGGATTATTCAGCATCACTCTTGGTTTGTAATAAAGCACTTACTCTGTCGTTGCAACTTACCTTGTCCTGGTCTGCTTCTGGGTTCTGGCTTAGCAACTCGTGACAGAACGATCCGGCCAGTAATGAACCCAGCGGACCTGGACTCTGATTCGCCATGCCATTACCCATCAGGAGAAGATGTTGGGCCATCATAGCACGGTACTACAGGAGATCGCGTTGTCAGTTCGGAACCTTTCTACCGGTCTGACGGAGGTCCAGAACCAACGCAGTTTCCGGTGGAGGATCCACAACCGGTTTCACCCATCTCGCCTGCCGCTTCTGGAGCTGTGTCCTTCCGTGAGCCCAAGGTTCCGACCCCGGATAGATATGAGGGGGAGCTGGGAAGATGCCGTTCCTTCCTTATGCAGTGTGGATTAGTGTTCCCATCTCTACAGCCCTACTCTTATGCCACAGACAAGGCTAGGATAGCCTTTGTGATTGCGTTTGCTGCGTGGTCGAGGCGCTGGAGTGGGCTTCAGCCGTTTGGGAACGACAAGACCCCTGCATGGCTTCATACCCAGGGGTTTACGGCCGAGATGAGGAAGCTCTTCGACCATTCCCGTCCGAGGGAGGGACGCAGCTAGGCGCCTGTTTTCGCTTCACCAAGGAACTGCAGCGTGGCCGACTTCGTGATCGAATTCAAGACGTTGGCTGTGGAGAGTGGGTGGAACGAGGAGTCTCTGCAAAGCGGCCTTTTACCAGGGTCTGTCGGGCAGCTCAAGGATGAGTTGATCTCCTATCCGAGCCTAGTGACCTGGACAGCTTGGTAGCCTTGTCTATTCGGGTGGATAATCGGAATCCGAGAGTTCGAAGGGAGGGAGAAGCAATGGGGTCCGTTGTCCAATCGATCAGCTTCTCAGTTCCCAGTCGGGTCGGGTGGTGGACCAGAACACGTCGATCATTCTCACCACAAAGATTAGGTGGAGAGGTCCTCTCTCCGATTCTGAACCCATGCAAGTGGGGCGCTGCACGGGTTAACCAAGGAGGAGCGTCAACATAGACGTAAGACCAACTGCTGCCTCTACTGTGGTAGCTCGGGACATTACATCTCCACTTGTTCCCAAGCGGTCGTCAAACTGCCCGGCTCGCTAAAGTTGGGAGGACTTTTAGCGAGCCAGTTTCAACCTCTCGAGTACCTCTGTCAGACCCTTTTCGGCTACCCTTGTGAACAGGAATCAGAGCTTAGCGATTAACGCTTTGCTCGATTCAGGTGCCGATGGAAGCTTTGTTGATGCCGAGTTGGTGGAACAGCTGGGGCTTTCCAGGAGCAATTGCCGGAAGCTCATTGAAGCGACCACTCTGAACGGCAGTAGTCTGGACACGTATCACGATGAGGACTGAACCGGTTAAGATGCGGTTGTCGGGGAATCATTCTGAGATGATTTCATTTCTTCATTCTGCCGTCTTCCCATGTTCCTCTGGTCCTTGGATACCCCTGGCTGAAGGAACACAATCCCACGTTCGATTGGGTGACGGGCAAGGTGAACGAGTTGGAGCCTTGATTGTCATGCTAACTGTCTCAAGACTGCCTGCCCCATTCGGTTCCCAGTCAGGTGATTGAGGCTAAACCCCAGATTTGTCCTGAGTTCCCGAGACATATCACCATTTGGGGGAAGTTTTCGTAAGCAGAAGGCTCTGTCACTCCCTCCCACCGACCATATGATTGTGCCATCAACCTGTTCCCTGGAGCTGTCTACCCCAAGGGAAGGTTATACAGTATCTCCCGACCTGAACGTGAGGCTTTGGGAGACCTACATCAAGGAGTCCCTAGCTGCTGGTCTCGTTCGTCCTCGTCGTCACCCCTGGGGGCAGGATTCTTCTTTGTGGTAAGAAGGATGGCTCTCTTCGACCGTGTATTGTTTATCGGGGGTTGAATGACATCACGGTCAGAACAAGTATCCCCTGCCCTTGATGAGTTCTGCCTTGACTCCTTACAGGGTGCTACGGTGTTCACTAAGCTAGACCTACGCAATCGCGTATCATGGTCCGGATCAGAGAGGGGGACGAGTGGTTGACGGGTTTCAATACACCGATGGGTCACTTCGAGTATCAGGTGATGCCGTTTGGACTGACCAATGCTCCAGCGGTATTCCAGAGTATGGTGAACGACGTTCCTGAGAGATATGATCGTGGTCTCTTTGTGTTTGTTTACCTGGATGACATTCTGATCTTCTCGAAGGAACCTTCCCGACCACGTCCAGCATGTCCGGCAGGTTCTGCAGCGATTGTTGGAGAATCGCCTGTTCGTGAAGGCCAGAAGTGCGAGTTTCACGCCCACACGACATCCTCTTTCTCGGGTACATCATCTCCAGGGGAGAGATTAGGATGGACCAGGGAGAAGGGTTAGAGCGGTTCTGGAATGGGGCCCAGCCCGGTACGAGATTGCAGCTCCAGAGATTTTTGGGGTTTGCGAATTTCACGCAGATTCATCCGGGATTACAGCCGTGTGGCCGCTCCGTTAACTGCCTTGACTTCCAGTATCAGGACCTTCAAGTGGAATCCGAGGCGGATCGAGCGTTTCTGGATTTGAAGAGGCGATTCACCAACGCACCGATTCTCCTCTCAACCGACACGGCCCGTCAGTTAAATCGTTGAAGTGACCAGCGTCTGATGTGGGAGTTGGCGCCATCCTGTCGCAGCGATGCTCCACGGACAGTAAACTCCATCCCTGCGCCTACTACTCAGTGCCTTCGCCTGCGGAGAGGAATTACGATGTGGGTAACCGGGAGCTTCTCGCGGTGAAACTTGCCTTGGAGGAGTGGCGCCACTGGTTGGAGGGGCGGAGCAACCGTTTATTGTCTGGACTGACCACAAGAATCTTGCTTTACGGCAATCGCTAGCAACGCTCTCAACTCCCGTCAGGCCAGGTGGGCGTTGTTTTTCGGACGATTCAAGTTTTCCCCGACGTTCGACCTGGATCTAAGAACGGCAAGGCGGACGCCTTGTCCCGGATGTTCTCCAAGACGGAGGAGAGTGGGTCCAAGACCGAGACACTTTCTCCCCGGAACTGCGTCGTGGGAGCAGTTATGTGGAAGATTGAGGAGGAGGTGCTGGCGGCCCTTCGGACTCAGCCCGGTCCCGGTAACGTCCACCCGGTCGGTTGTTTGTGCCTGAGTCGGTTCGCCCTGCTGTCCTCAAATGGTCCCACGCCAGCAAGATGGCTTGTCACCCTGGCTGTGGCTCGGTACAATGGCGTTTTTCGCAGACGTTTTGGTGGCCTGCCATGGCCGAGGATACTCGGGGTTTTGTTGCTGCCTGTCCAGTGTGTGCGCAGAATAAGAGTACCAATCGCCCCAGCTCTGGACATACTTCACCCCCTTCCTATTCCCCGCGACCACGGTCGCATCTGGCCCTGGACTTCGTCACTGGGTTGCCCGCTTCGAAGGGAACACGGTCGTTCTGACTATCGTGGACAGATTCAGCAAGTTCGCCCACTTTGTGCCAATTGCCGCTTCCCTCTGCCTCGGAGACGTCCGAGATCCTGGTTAGGGGAGGTTTTCAGGGTCCACGGTTTGCCCAGTGATATCGTTTCACCGTGGCCCTCAGTTTACCTCTGCTGTCTGGAAGTCCTTCTGTTTGGCCATTGGAGCTACAGTCAGTCTCACATCTGGTTTTCACCCCCAATCCAATGGTCAGGCGGAGAGAGCCAACCAGAAGATGGAATCCACGCTACGCTGTCTGGTCTCTTCCAACCCCACCTCCTGGGTCTCTCAGTTGCCTTGGGTTGAGTATGCCCACAATACTCTCCCCTACATCTGCCACTGGGATGTCTCCCTTCCAGTGCCTGTATGGCTACCAACCTCCCCTGTTCCCTTCTCAGGAGAAGGAGCTCTCTGTGCCTTCTGTTCAGGCCCATATTCGTTGCCACCGGACCTGGCATCGGG
Organism: Coregonus clupeaformis; assembly: GCF_020615455.1. NCBI lineage: Eukaryota > Metazoa > Chordata > Actinopteri > Salmoniformes > Salmonidae > Coregonus > Coregonus clupeaformis. The sequence continues at coordinate 4,210 of NW_025536947.1, forward strand.
CCAGAAAGGCACTCCTTGAGTTTCGGACCGGTATCAGCTCCAGGCGAACATCGCCGGATCCCCGCTCCCACCTATACCACGGGAGATAGGGTTTGGTTGGCCACACGGGATCTTCCGTTACGGACTGAGTCTAGGAAGTTGTTACCGAAGTTCATTGGTCCGTTTGTGGTGGAGAAGGTGATCAATCCAGTGGCAGTTCCGACTCAAACTACCGAGGACGCTCAGAGTCCATCCCACCTTTCATGTCTCCTGCCTCAAGCCTGTCTTCCTCAGTCCTCTGTTGCCTCCTCCGCCTCCTCCTCCTCCTCGGATGATCGGGAGGTGGTCCTGCCTACACGGTGCGTCGCATCATGGATTCCAGACGGCCGGGGCCGGGGTTTCAGTATCTCGTGGACTGGGAGGGGTATGGTCCTGAAGAGAGGAGTTGGATTCCGCGGCGACAGGTCCTAGATGCTGACCTCATCAGTGACTTCTACCGCCCATCCTGGCGCTCCGGAGTCCGCCCGGTGGCGTCTGCCGGAGGGTACTGTAACGATCCCGGCAGTCTGAGTCGGGTCCTGTCTGGTGACTAGTTTTTTCTGTTCGTGATCTCCAGTTTCCCGAGGGTTCGGGAACGCTCCGGGGAGCTCTCTTGATTTCCGCACCTGCATCCCATCAGCAATCTGCACACCTGGTCCTGATCATCACCCTTCTTAGGCTCTGGCCTAACATCCAGTCCCCTGCCGGATCGTTAGCCATGAACAGTAGGTTTACCAGAGTATCAGTCTTTTGAGCCAAGCGTTAGTTTTGTTGTTTTTGCACCGTGTTGGGTTGTTGCTTACTTACCCCCGTTTTGTTCCATCTGCAGTCACCCGTCCGAACCTTCATCCAACCTCTGCCTGGTGGTCGGCGGCTGCCGACCCAGGATGGGATCAACCACTGCACCCCCAACAACTAATCAACGCCGCCCGCTCTGTTCCCCGGATTATTCAGCCTCACTCTTGAATTTGTAATAAACACTCACCTTCGTTGCAACTTACCTTGTCCTGGTCTGCTTCTGGGTTCTGGCTTAGCAACTCGTGACAAAAATCCTGCATTGCAAGACATTTATCCTGCAACAGGGTGATCAAATTAAGATCCTACATCTGTAAATACAGATATTTTTGGGATCATACCAATATACTATATCAAGCACAGCTCAACACCCCTGTGATTATGTAATCGGGTTCACAACAATAGTTCTGTTGTCACTCTCACTTTCCTACTTGTTTTTCTCCCCTATTACGATCACAAACACCACACTGCATCGTAACGCTGCACCCTTCACAAGTCACACCATGCTCAGAGACACACACAGTGAATTTGCTGTGTCGTATCGGAAGTGTGAGCAGACAGCTCTCTACTCGTGGTCCAGCCCTCGAGCTGAGAGGAAGGCAGCCTCTTTTCTCGGTCCTCACAGTGGGCTAATGAGGTTAGCGCTAACCCCATGCCACTGTACATGCCCTCTCACACAGCAGGGCTAGGTTATACTGAAAGAGGGAGGCGAGGATAACATTATTTTTCAATCAATAAAATGAGATCGTCTCCAGGGCGCCGTTCGGGAGGAATAGCCCTAGCAGGGAGGAAGGAGAGTAGGAAAAACGCTTGGTTGAATTTCTTTATATTTTCTTGTCAGTTGGAAGTTAACTCCTGAAGTTGGTGAGAATAGTGCTCTTAAAGAACTACAACAAATGTGCAGTTTGTTACCTGAAACTCTTTTTGGAAAAATTAAAGTTGATCATGATAATTAAAGGGTTTGAAATTGTATTTAATTTCACCTTTATTTAAGAAGGAGTCACCATTGAGACCAGGATCTCTTTCACAAGGGGAGCCCTGCATATACAATTTCATAAGACAAAAACTGAAAACATAGAAAAATGTTAGTTTTTTTTCCCTTTCACTTACACACTACAACACAATAACTCCTTTGGTTTTTCCACAGGCGCCAGCAGCTTCACTATCCCCCTCTACCTACCACACCGAGATGCCCTCCTCAGTGCTTGGGGGTGATGAGTGGTGAGGGTGAAGAAGGAGGGAGAGTTTGTCAGTGACCCAACCCTGCCCAAGATGGATGAGGATTTCCTGAGCAGTACCCTGACTGCCTCTGAATCAGACCTGTCCTCGTCCTCTCTTGTTGACATTGGAGCGAAGGGAACAGCCTTCATCTTTGTCCTCATCCTCTTCCTCGTCTGGGCCTCCTGGATCATACGCTGCTTCCGTATCTTGCTCGACCCCTACCGCAGCATGCCCTCCTCTACCTGGACTGACTACATGGAGAAGGACACCTTTGATTACCGTATTGCCTGAGGGGTCCTTCTTATCAAAGGCTACTGTACTGCATTGCCTGGGGCTTGGACCAGAGCTGTTGCATCGCAAAATCAGAAGATCCAACAGAACTATTCAAGAGAGTTTCCACATGTTCGGATTCAGCACATTGAAACACATCTTCTGATTCCTGAGTGCTATCTTGAGATATGGGCTGACTACAGAATTGCCTGAGGAGTCCTACCATGAGGCGGGAACAATGGCAGTGGGAGGTTCTTCACCCCTGCCACAAGGGGATCACAGTATTTCCTGAGCCCTTAAACATTTCAGAGATACTAACAATGCCAGAGGGGTCCTTCACTGGTGCATGACGGAAGCTGGTGTTTTGCCCAAGGGACAGGCTAATAGTAACTGGAGATAGGAAAAGTTGTTTTCCTCTTGAAGGAACAGGAAGGCCTGTACTCTCCTGCAGCAAGCGATATAACTGGTCCAGGAACCAGGTGCAGCACTTTCCTCTCTGCTGACGAGGGTGGGAGTGTGTGTCGATTATCTCTCAAATTAGCCTGCGATTTTCCTTTTTCTGGGGAGCGCATTATAATTTGGAGCTACTGATATAATGTCTCATTACTCTGGCTGAAGAAAATGATTTCCGCATAATTTCAACAAAATAATGAAATGTGATGACGTTGAATCAGTGGATAAAAACTGTTTGAATTTAAAAAGTCACCGACTTATGGAATTTTTTTCACCAACCTTGCTAACCTAAAGCCAATGATGGTGAATGTTTTGTTGAATTCACGTTAGTGTGTGACAACTCATCCAAAACAAATCAAAATTAGATGTTGAGCTGACATCTGACGCCCAGTCAGAACAGACATGAGCAACAATTCACTGAAACACGGCTATTACTACTATACAGATGCTAGGATCTAATTTGATCAGTCTTTTGTTGCTGAGAATTGTCAGTGCACAGGAAATGCAACGCTTAGTGTATATGAGGTTTCAAAGGCTTAAAGTTTGTAGTTTCCATCAAGAAATGAATACCTTGATTTGCCCTAACAATTTCGTCAATCAATCCTTACAAAAATGTCCATTAATTATAATCCACATAATAATTCACGATGTCCTGTTGCTATGAGGATCATTTTCCTGCTGCCAGGCAAACTGGCTCAAATTAAGATCCTACATATGTAGCACAAGGCTCCTGAAAGTTCTGAATCCTAACTTGAAATCCATTTGCGAACTCATAGTTCCTGAGCTGGGGACCTATCTCAATCGACTAAGAGAGTCATGTAACCAGGTGGTATTGTTGGTGCTGTATACCGCACAGATGTTCACTGAATGCAGACTTTCTCTGTTGCTAATTCCCTTTAATGCCGCTCCTAGTCTGTCTCCTCCTCTTTGTTAGCTCTTTGCCTTACAGAAAGCTTGTTTACATTTGACAAAATGGCGGTGGAACAGCCTGGGAGCCTATAGAGTCATAAGACATGTATTACCCCTTTAGAGTAGTTGCCCTTTGAGGGAGTTCTGCATCTATATTCTCTAGATGAGAGTTTTCCTGTTATGATGAGCTGCTGCTCACCCGCAAAGAGACTCAGATGATCCATGTTGTTTGGGAAATTGAAAGAAATGTGTGTTACTATATGTGATTAAATTGGGCAATCTTTTGGTGGATCCCAAACCTTTTGAACACATGTTTCTCCTCCTTTGATGTCTAGACCAGGGATGGGCAACTTTGATGCTGGTGGGAGCCACCAACAATCTGAACTCATCATGAGGGCGAGAGTGGCTCGCGGGTCTGCATACCCACATCCATACCCACACATGCAGTCAGAGCCAGCCCTAGCCTTTTTGGGCCCTGAGCAGAATGTTTTTGTTTTTGGGGGAAATTCATGCAGGCCTGCAAAAGGGCCAGTTTCCCATCCCTGCTCTAGACTGGCCGTTAGGCATGTCTCCGGATAACAGCGTCCCGCTAAAATGACTAAAATGTCAATGTAAATGTTAACCAAAGGGGTGATTATTATTGTATTAGGTCATAAGTCATTTGATATAAATATCCACATGTTTTATTAGACAGCGATACTATGATCTGACATATTGACCACATATCTGTTGCATTGAACGTCAAGAGGAGAGAAGCAACAACAGTTGACTGTATTTTCCAAAGGTTGTGAATTTTTTAGGTTTTGCATGTCTATTTACAAAGTCCTTATTGGTAGTACTCCTACCATCAGCTTACTGCACAGGTGATAACAAACAAGCCAGTGCATAAATCTTTTTTTGTTTTGACATTCCGTTTAACATAGGAAGTGCTTCAAAAACATGACTTAGAAAGTGAGAATATGTATTTACATTGGAAGTTTATTCCACTGTAATTTGTTACTACGTGACATTGTCTCAATGCAAATGCTTTGATACAGATTCGGGGATGGTGGTCAAATTCACATTAGAAACAATCTTTTATGTTCCATTTTTAGACTTTATGTACAGAGTTAAAGAATTACAACATGTAGTTGAATTATTTGGACATGACTAGAAAATAAATTATCTTTACAGTATATTTTGTTGTTATTGAGAGTTATTCTAATAGGATAAAACCTGCTGTTTACGTACAATGGTCCAGCCTACTGTTTCATCTGTGATCTCTTTTACAAGTGTTTTTTCTTGATTTGTAAATAAATAAAGTTTCTTCTTGAATTGAGTAAGATTTATGTTGTTGCTCTCTGTTGCTCACTTCTGCACAGCCTCTCATATTGCCTTGTGATGCCAAACCCAGTGTTCAGCAAAGCACGCAAGCTAGCTAAATCTGAGTGAAGAAACTGATTAAAAGTCTCTGTCACATGACAGAACAAACAATGCTGACCTTTTGGACTGCGACAAGGTTGTCTGAACAATTGATCTATGGAATCAAGTAGTGAAGAGTAAATTGTTTGTCACAAAATGCTACCTTTGCCTATCTATTAAATGTTCATAGATACTGTAACTATATAAGTAAAAATAGAAATATAGTTGTGCTATTGGGCCACTACAATAGGCAGTTAATATATAGGCCATTGTAATCAAATACCATCTCAAAAATGCACTATCAAAATACAAACAATTCTACAAACAACAGGTCAGTTCCAGCTACAGGACTGTCATGACTTCTCTCCAGGTGAGGATCAAAGGTGCCAGATCAGCTTGGCAAATAAAGGCTGACAGATAGCCAGATTCCCCCTCTTAACAGGAGAGGAGAAGGGGGGGAGTTGGGCCGGTTTCATGACTTAACAGGCCGGTCATAAATATGGTTTGAGAAAAGGACTCCTTTTGGTCTCTAGTATGGGAAGAAAGTAAGTCTTGTTACAGAGAGACTCTCTCACCAAAAAACCTAACGTCAAAAGATGGACATTGGAACATTATTCCTGGACTCCAACTGTTTGGAAGGGTCAGTGGGGATCTAAAGAATAATAATGTCACTTATTGTTTATTATTGGCGTGATATCATATACGAGGGTATCAAGAAATAACTGCGTAATTCGGGTACATATTCTATCTATCAATTTCACCACATCTAAATGTTGTATAAAATATATGATTAATTATAAGAGTATTTTGGTGAAGATAGGAATGTGATTTTAGTCTTCTAATGAGATAATAGATTTTCATATAAATTATGCACAGTTGTACTGACGCTCCAGGAGAGTGAGGATCCATTTGCAGTTTTATTACAAGCTTGGTCGTACAAACAGGGTCAATCGCCAGCAGACACAACAGTAGGGATAAGGCAACTCGTAATCCAGGTACAGGCAAGGTCAGTGAGGCAGCAAGCTACAACAATCAGTCCAGTAAAGAATATAGTCCAAGGCAGACAGCAAACAATCAAGGAGGGAAAAACAGTCCAGAGTAAACATGCGGGTAGACAGACACAGGCGAAACGCACAGCAATGATCACCAGGGCTAACAAGACTTCGCAAAGAGAGAGAGTTAGGAGAGCACCTAAATAGTCTACTGATGGGAGTCAGGGGTGCAACGGTAATCAGAGCCAGGTGATGATGGGAAATGAAGTTCAGTGGGGTTTAATACTCAGGAGAGGGGTTCCCTCTGTGGTGAGCAGGAGGAACAGCGAGCCTCGTTTTGACAGAGCCCCCCCTGGAGCGGCTCCTGACGCGAGAACGACGGGGGTCTTCTCGAGGTCATGGCGTTTCTCCGGGTTCGTCCATGGAACTCGGTCATGAGTGCGGGAGTCGAGTATGTCCTCTGTATTAACCCAGGATCGCTCTCGGTCGTACCCTCCCAATCCACCAGATATTGGAGGAGCCTGCCCCAGCGTCTGGAATCGAGTAGATCTCGAACCTGATATGCCTCACCTCGCCGTCCACCAAGATGGTGGGGGGCCCTGATCACCTGGTCTGCTCCTCCTCCTCCGCTCTGCGGACCACCAGCGGGTTTGGAGAAGTGATACATGAAAAGTGGGAGAGATACGATAATTAGAGGGTAATGCCAAACGGGAAGGAAACTGGTGTAATCGTTTAACAATTTGGAAGGGACCTACATACCGGGACTGAGTTTTCAGCAAGGAAGTCTGAGGGCGTAGGTCTCAGTGGATAGTCAGACCCATTGACCTGGAGTATATCGGGATTGGGGCGACGGTGACGATTGGCCTGCAACTTCTGTCTCCTGACAGCACGTAGCAGGTGGGTGTGAGCCTGATTCCAGATGTCCTCGCTTCTCTGGAGCCAGTCGTTGACAGAGAGGGTACCTCGGGTGGGTTCCCCGACCAGCGAAATAGGGGAGGTTGAACATTACACATTGGAATGGAGTTAGACCGGTGGAGGGTTTCTGGAGTGAGTTCTGTGTCTTACTCCGCCCACATGAGGAATCGACTCCAATCTGCTTGGTTCCTGATGACAGTAGGTTCTGAGAAACCGGGTGACTTCCTGATTGAGGCGTTCTGTCGACCATTAGATTGTGGGTGATATCCTGACGTGAGGCTAATGTTGATGTTGAGTTGTTAAAGAATGCTGACCATACTACTGGAGAATTGAATTGGGGCCCCGATCCGACACACGATGTCCTCAGGCAGGCCAAGAAGCGAAACACAGGTTGCACAGGAGCGGGCTGTTTCCAATGCAGTAGGCAATTTGGGAAGTGGAATCAACCGGCAGGCCTTGGAGAAGCGATCTATGACAGTGAGTATTGTGGTGTTCCCATTGGACTTGGGAAGATCGGTAATAAAGTCTATGGCAAGATGGGACCATGGTCGGGGGGGAACTGGCAGTGGTTGCAGTAGGCCCGATGGTAGTTGTCTGAGATAGTTCTGCTTGTGTTACAGGTGGTGCATTCGTTAATGAATTTTATTGTGTCTGCCCTAAGGTTGGTTTCACCAAAAGCTGTTCTGAAGCAGGTGAACAGTGGCAGCGATTCCAGGGATGACCGGAGCTGAGTAACGGAGTGAACTTGCTGTAGCACTTCTGACAGAGATCTTGAGGTACAAAAAAGTTTTGTTAGGGGCATTCTGGGAGGAGGGGTCCTTTGTGAATTGGCCTGGGTGAGCTCTGTCATGAAGTCCCACTGAATAGGGGCCACGATTAACGACTCAGGAAGCAGGGTTTCCTTGGATTCAGTGGTGAACTACAACCGTCGTGTTGGCGTGACAATCGTCTGCTTTGGTGTTCTTTGAACCGGGACGATAGGTAACGGTGAAGTCAAATCGTAAAGAAGAGAGCCCACCTCGGCTTGTCTGGGATTCAGTCTCTTGGCAGATCGCAAGTTATTCCAGATTCTTGTGGTCAGTTAGAATCACAAACGGGTGTTGAGCTCCCTCCAGCCAATGACTGCCACTCCTCCAAGCTGCTTTCATGGCCAACAGTTCTCGGTTACCGACGCGTAGTTCTGTTCGGGGCTGACTAAGTTTGCGGGAGTAATAGGCGTACGGATAGAGCTTTGAGTGGGGATCCGTGCCAAGCTGTGAGAGGATGGCTCCAATGCCCCCGTGATTAGAAGCGTCCACCTCAACTGTAAACGGATTTCAGGATTAGGTGGTGGAGAATGGAGGGGCCGATGTGAAACGTGACTTGAGATTCTGCGAAAGCCTCCTGTGCTGTAGTTGACCAGGTGAGGTGTCGTGCATTTCTCTTAGTCATAGAGGTTAAGGGAGAGGGCTACCGAGCTGAAATTCCTGATGAAGCGTCGGTAGAAGTTAGCAAATCCCAAGAAGCGTTGTAACTCCTTTAAGGTTACTGGCAGTGGCTAGTCTAGAAACGGCCTTGACCTTCTTCTCGTCCATGGCTTGACTCCCTTCCTGGCTGATGATGTAGCCCAAGAAAGACGTGAAGTCTGGTGAAATTCGCACTTCTCTGCTTTGGCGATAATTGGTGATCAATGAGTCGTTGTAATACTGTTCTCACGTGTTGCACGTGTTCTCATAGGTGTTGGAATAGACGAGAATGTCATCGATGTAAACAATTACCCAACGATTAAGCATGTCCGAAAGACGTTATTGATAAACGACTGAAATACGGACGGACTATTGGACAGCCCGAAAGGCATAACCAAATACTCATAGTGCCCAGTGCTGGTAGAGAAGGCTGTCTTCCATTCATCACCGTCCCGGATGCGAATGAGATTGTAGGCGCTGCGGAGGTCCAGTTTGGAGAAGTACTTGCGGCTTTGAGCGGAGTTGTTCTAGGGCAGCTGGTACCAGCGGTAAAGGATATCAAAACTTGACGGTGATGTGTTGAGACGGAGTCGATACAAGGCGTAGGCCACCGTTTCTTTAACAAAGAAGAAGCCAGAGGCTACAGGTGATGTCGACGCTCTAATGAACCCCTTCGAAAGTTCTCCTCGATGTAGTTGTTCGTGGCTTCTGATTCGGGGTTGTGATAGAGGGAAGATTCGACCCTTAGGTGGTGTGTGCCTGGTAATAGTTCGATGGAACAGTCGCTTGATCGGGTGGGGAGGGAGTTCATCGCCTTGGTCTTGCTAAAAGCTTGGTGAGGTCAGAGTATTCAATGGGAAGAGTGGGGAAAAGGACCGGCTCGCTCGTAGCGTGGACGGTCTGAATGGAGAGTGAAGGGCTGCCAGTTAAGCATTTGGGAGTGACATGACGGGTCCCATTGATGATACGACACTCCCTCCATGAGATGAGGGGATTATGTTGACGGAGCCAGGGGAGTCCAAGAATAACCCGGGGTTATGAGGTGATGAAATGACGTAGAAACGAATTACCTCAGTGTGAAGGGTACCGGTCTGTAGTTGAAGGTCCACGGTGGTGTGCAGGACCCTCCCATCGCCGAGAGGCCGGCCATCTAGCGCCCCCCTGACAATTGAGAGTTACAGGAGATTAATGGGAGTTGTTGTTGTTGGGCAAACTCGGAGAGCATAAAGTTCCCCCGGCTGCCCTGGAGTCTAATAGAGCTGATGTGGATATCTGATTTGTGCCCTCTAGAGATAATACTATAGGTACTTTGATGCAGGAACTGGAGTGATGTGCTTGAACACAAGGACTCACCGAAGAGGGATTACGAGGAGGTGGTCTGGTGGGGAACGCCCTCAGATGGCCCGGGTGACCGTCCAGGAGGCAGAGATGTTGACGTATGCGGGCGTTCTCGTTCTTCCGGAGTCAGGTGAGTATATCCGAGCTGCATGGGTTCAGTTTGGGGACAGAGTGACCATTGTGTGCTGGTGGGTACCGTTCGAGTGGACGACGTGGACGAATCAGATTGTCAATCTGAATGGTTAGTTCGATGAATTGATTCAGCGATCTCCCCTTCATCTCGGCAGGCCAGTTCGGATTGCAACTCCAAGCTGAGTCCCTTGCGAAAGAGCAGTTTAGGTGGTGTCTCCACCCAGTCGGTTTTGAGCTGCTAGAGTGCGAAATGTCGAAAGCATATTCTGCTGCGGAGTATTCCGCCCTGGCTCAACGCCAGTAGTCGGTCATCAGCTCTCATACCTCCGGTGTTCAAATATTTCCCAGCGTTGAAGAAAGGTACAAAACGATGGGAAAGCAGTGCCATCCTCTCTCCAAACCGTACCCACTCTAACGCCTTGTCAGTGAGGAGTGAGCATACCAAGGAAATCTTGCTGGCATCGGTGACATACATCGCTGGTTGTTGATCAATGAATAACGAACATTGCAGTAGAAATCCCCCACTTTTAGTTGGGTTGCCGTCGAATTTATCAGGGAGAGCCAGACGTGGGTTAACTGTGAGTGACGGTGGTGGAGGAAGCGCCCACACTCTGCCGGTTGAGGAGGGCTGGGTTCGAGCGACACCCGGCAACTCTGTAGCGCTCTGACGAGTTCCTCTGTTACTGTAGTTAAAATGGGTTAGCTGCTGTTGATGAATGGTGTAGTTGGTTAGCTTTTGAGTGGAGATCTCCGTGGACATCTGAACCAGAGCTGCTGGATCGTGTGTTGGCGAAGTCTTCTGTAATGCTACGCTCCAGGGAGTGAGGATCCATTTGCAGTTTTATTACACGGCGTAAAACACGGGTCAATCGCCAGCAGACACAACAGTAGGGATAAGGCAACTCGTAATCCAGGTACAGGCATAAGGTCAGTGCAGGCAGCAAGCTACAACAATCAGTCCAGTAAAGAATATAGTCCAAGGCAGACAGCAAACAATCAAGGAGGGAAAAACAGTCCAGAGTAAATCCACGGGTAGACAGACACAGGCGAAACGCACAGTAATGATCACCAGGGCTTAACAAGACCTTAGCAAAGAGAGAGAGTTAGAGAGCACCTAAATAGTCTACTGATGGGAGTCAGGTTTGCAACGGTAATCAGAGCCAGGTATGTGGGAAATGAAGTTCAGGGGTTTAATACTCAGGAGAGGGTTCCCTCTGGTGGTGAGCAGGAGGAACAGCGAGAGCCTCGTTTGTGACAACAGTGACTAGCCATGCCCCGAGTGACATCAGAGATCGTGTCATCACGATGGAACGCCCCTTTTACCCAGAGGGCATAAAAAGCCTTGAAAAATAAATCAACCTTTAGACCAGGAAGCGTGGAGCGTGGCTACGCAAATGGTTGAACCTCTACAGACCAGCCCGGTGCAGCGGGGAGCTGAACGTTACAAATGGTTGACACTACAGACCAGAAAACGTGAGACGGTATTCCAACGCTTGAAATGGAGAAACTCGAAACTCTCTAATCTCTACACGAGAAGAAGACCACGCACTAGACCTTATCATATCAGTCTGCAGCTGTAGCATGTAAAGTAGTCTAGAACTTTCACTAAAGACACGAAGTTGGGAAGGACAATCTATCTCAGACAACTGTTGGCACATTCGAAGTATCTATTCCTGCTAACGAACACTCCATTCGAAGGACAAGCCGAGTCTCACCGAAGTGGGATAGGACTCTCAAACCCTTTTTCAACAGAGAGACAACGATCAAGGACAGCTACGCGAAATATGCATTGCATTTCTTGTCCGAATGGTTTCCAAATGTAACAACTATAGGTTGAATCTCTGCTCTCCCTTTCACTCTCTTTCTATTGACCCCTCCTTCCCCAACCAAGCAGTCATGCTATTGTTAGTCCAGTCCACTAGGGACCTGTTTTCATTGTATTACATTAGTAATCAGTAACCTATACCGTGTGTGTTTGTATTCTGTGTTATTATTTAGTTAGTAAATAAATAATTAAGGCAATTTATGTCTTGCTGATTCATCAATAGTTAGGGTTCTTGCAGGTTCAAAGATTATGTGACATTCAGAATGAGACTGATGAGGTAATGATTTAATAAGTGACTGTTATCGATATAACTATATATATATATATATATTCAAGAGTTTAATTCGGAGATGGTAACTCGTTAAACAACTTCTTCCGTGGTGCCCCAAATGCCTAATGAGTTAATTGTTACATGATTAATTTAATCGAGTGACAATTAAACATAGTTAGTTGAGTCGATAAATAACAGTCATCACATTAATGCAAGTCACATCATGACAGGACCTATAATTACGCTTCTGTATACATATAATTACGTTTGCACACTTGGCTTTGGTGCTAGTCAGCTGCATCTTGGGAGTGTTGACCGCCATGTTAATTAAGCCCGACAGAAGGTTGGTGCACGGCCAAGCAAAGAAAACCCTGTGGTGATCCCGCACACCTCAGTGCACTGCAAAATCACAGACCGCAAGCCACCATGCAAAATCTGTCATCACACTGTCTGCAGTGCCAGCCTTATGTGGGGGTAGTGATAGTGCCAGTTTGTTTTCAGTCAGTGGCCTTCTCTTTTTTCTTGACAGACACACAGCTGTTCATATCTGCCGCATAGAGAATGGGCTGTGGGGCCGATCAATGAAGAAAGGGAATTTGTAAGGTTGGTGGACTGGGCTAGCAGGAGGAGCTGCAGAACGACATCCAATGAGTCATATGTTCTTTAGGTTAGGGCTTTAGGTTTCAGAGAGGTGAAAGTATCTTTTATCAATATGTAAATATGTATTTTATATCAAAAATAAAAACCTTGACATTAGAGTGATTACAGAAGATAAAGTATAAAGACAAAACTTTTATTTGAAAGAAACTGATATTCATATTTGACTACAATTTTAGAGAAAAAGGAATATATGTTCTGTAGGAGTCCTGTAGTGCTCCCTCCCACCCACCTTGTCTTTGCTTCTTTCTCTTCAGTGGGTGAAGAACACTCTAGTTAGGACCCACAATGCAAATTACACTAAAAGGTTATGGTGAGGGAACAGTCGCAATCACTTTGAAACAACGCTACACACCTACCACTATGAATGGTAATGACATGGGTAATTAAACACTATGTAATTACATAATGGGGGAGGATGGGGGGAGGCGTAATCTGATGTTTCTCAAACCTTTCCGGTAAGCGGTAAGAGTATCAGCAGTTTAGTTAGGACCGAAAGCGCACTTTATGCACAATTAATGTAAAGGGCCCAGCTTGAGAATCAGAAGATAATCAAGACAGTGGGATGGATTATGGAGTCAGGTTCAAAGTTAGTTTGTGATTTGATGATGAGCGTGAGTATTGGTTTTAAGTTATTAAGTGCAACCCTTTTATAAGCATATATGGAGACAGGACACAGAAGCTATGCCTCGCCAATTTTAATGATAATGATAACAATAAAACCTAACAGAGATTAGAGGCGAATATTGCTGTAGATATGCAGAGAATTTAGTAGTAAGGTTGCTGAAGAAAAGACTCAGAATGGTGGATGATGTTTAAATGAAAGTGAGGACACGTGGAAAGAAATGTTGGGAGCGATTGACAAGTACTTTCCTCCCACCCATATCACCACAACCTGTCTTCCGTCTCACCAATTCAGTGGTTCCATGGAAACCAGACCCCAAAATAGAACCTATTGGTAACAATTTCACCTGCAACCCCTGCTTTATCAGAGAGGTATAGGAGAAGGGAGAAAACAGACAGACCAAAAAAATAGGACTAGAGTAAATCATGGGAAAACTGAGTAACATACCTGTAAACATATTTACATAAGCTGGTCTTCCATTTCAGATATGTTGAGTTTTTGTTTGCTCTGAATAATTTTCCATTAGAAGTAGGGTAGTTGGGTAACTACCAAGAAAAAATTAAATTTGTAGGTGGATGATGGTACATATTAGGCAAACAAACTATGAAGGTGTAAGCCGGCCTGAGAGCCCGGTTTTAGTTGTTTGAGGGGTGAATTTCTATGTGTTTATCTAGTTTGTATTGCATATGTTGGTCGGGGTGGGTTCAATCAGAGGCAGCTGTCTAGTGTCTCTGATTGGGGATATATTAGGCAGCCATGTTGATCTACCTTAGTTTTGGGATTTTTTGGTTTGTTAGGCTTGTTGGTGTGTAGACCCAAGGGACTTCACGTTTGTTGTTTTGTTATTTGGTCAAGTGTTTATTGTCTTAATAAACATGTAGGCATACCACGCGCACCTTGGTTGACAGCTAAAACGAAGAAGGGAAATATGGCTAAGTTTGTTATTAATGAGATGTTGTTTTTAGAAAAGGATCAAATATTCCATCTCCAAATATTAAAACTAAATGGCATTGAATACTATTAATATCCACATGATGAGGTTTTGATGTAAGGTCCTCTTATTTTCAGTCAAATCATCCTAAAGTTTAAAAGAATGACTGTGTAATTAGTGAAGATTGGAGATGAATTGGGCATGATTTGGAAAATGTTGATTTAGGTACTATTGCATTGGACTGCCGGGATTGAGACTCTTCAAAGTAGCCACCCTTTGCCTTGATGACAGCTTTGGCACACTCTTTGGCATTCCCTCAACCAGCTTCACCTGGAATGCTTTTCCAACAGTCTTGGAGTTCCCACATATGCTGAGCACTTTGGCACATTGCTTTTCCTTCACTCAGCTTAGTGTAAAATGTTTAAGGTAAGTGGGGAGAACAAGTAGTTGATACACTGCGATTTTGCAGGTTCCTATTAAAAGCAAGAGGTTGTAATTTTATCATAGGTACACTTCAACTGTGAGAGACGGAATCTAAAACAAAAATCCAGAAAATCACATTGTAGTGATTTTTAAGAAATTAATTTGCATTTTATTGCATGACATAAGTATTTGATAGGCACTCAGAAAACCAGAACTTAAATTTGGTAAAGAAACCTTTGTTTGCAATTATAGAGATCATACGTTTCCTGTAGGTCTTGACTAGGTTTGTACACACTGCAGCAGGGATTTTGGCCCACTCCCTCCATACAGACTTCTCCAGATCCTTCAGGTTCCCGGGGCTGCTCGCTGGGCAACAGGACTTTCACTCTCCAAAGATTTTAGGTTCAGGTCTGGAGATGGTAGCCACTCCAGGACCTTGAGATGCTAGGAGCCACCTCCTTAGTTGCCCTGGCTGGAGCGTGTGTATGCTGGAAGACCCAGCCACGACATCTTCAATGCTCTTACGAGGGAAGGAGGTTGTTGGCCAAGATCTCGCGATAATGGCCCCATCCATCCTCCCCCTCAATACGGTGCAGTTGTCCCGTCCCCTTTGCAGAAAAGCATCCCCAAAGAATGATGTTTCACCTCCATGCTTCACGTTGGGATGGTGTTTTGAGGTTGTACCTCATCCCTTCTTTCCTCCAAACACAGTGAGAGGAGCTTAGACCAAAAAGCTCTATTTTTGTTATCAGACCACATGACCTTCTCCCATTCCCCCCCTGGATATCAGATGGTCATTGGCAAACTTCAGACGTGGCTCGGACACTGCGCTGGGCTTGAGCAGGGGGGACCAGGGGCGCTGCAGGATTAATATGAGGGAAGGGTGTTAAAGGTTTTTTTGAGAGTGGTAGCTCCCTTCAGGGAAGATCTCGGTAGTTTGGGGATCCTCACCTTATGATCATTGATGCCCCACGAGGTGAGATCTTGCATTGAGCAGAGAGGTGGATATCTTGAATCTTCCATTTTTAATAATTGCGCCAACAGTGTTGCTTTCTCACCAAGCTGCTCATTGTCGTAACATCCCAGCCTGTGCAGGTTAAATTTATCCCTGAGGTAAACTCTTGGCCATTGTGGAGAGGTTGGAGTCTGTTTGCTGTGGGAGTGTGTGGACAGGTGTTTTTATACAGGTAACGAGTTAAAAGGCAGGTAATACAGGTAATGAATGGAGAACAGGAGTGATTTTAAAGAAAAAACTACACAGGTTGGGAGAGCCGGAATTTTACTGGGGTAGGTGATCAAATACTTATGTCATGCAATAAAATGCAAATTAATTATTTTAAAATCATAAATGTGATTTTTGGATTTTTGTTTTAGATTCCGTCTCTCACAGTTGAAGGGTAACATGATAAAAATTAAGACTTAATGCTTTGTAAGTAGGAAAATGAAAATGAGTGTATCAAATACTTGTTCTCCCACTGTATGTTAACAGTTTTCCCATGGATTTACTCTAGTCCTATTTTTTGGTCATGGTCTGTTTTTTTCTCCCTTCCCCGGTCCGTATGCCTCTCTGATAAAAGCAGAGGTTGCAAGTGGGATACGGTGTTACCAATAGGTTCTATTTGGGGTCTGGTTTCCATGGGAACCGCTGGATTGGTAGAACCATCTCAGTTGGTTTGAGGTCGGGTGATTGTGGAGGCCAGGTCATCTGATGCAGCACTCCACCACTCTCCTTATTGGTCAAATAGCCCTTACACAGCCTGGAGGTGTGATGGGTCATTGTCCTGTTGAAAAACAAATGATAGTCCCACTAAGCGCAAACCAGATGGGATGGCGTATCGCTGTAGAATGCTGTGGTAGCCATGCTGGTTAAGTGTGCCTTGAATTCTAAATAAATCACAGACAAAACAGCCCCACACCATCACACCTCCTCCTCCATGCTTCACGGTGGGAATCACAGATGCGGAGATCATCCATTCACCTACTCTGTGTCTCACAAAGACACAGCGGTTGGAACCAAAAATCTCAAATTTGGACTCATCAGACCAAAGGACAGATTTCCACCGGTCTAATGTCCATTGCTCATGTTTCTTGGCACAAGCAAGTCTCTTCTTATTATTGGTGTCCTTTAGTAGTGGTTTCGATTCTCAGTCTCCTCTGAACAGTTGATGTTGAGATGTGTCTGTTACATTTATTTGGGCTGCAATTTCTGAGGCTGGTAACGCTTAAATAACTTATCCTCTGCAGCAGAGGTAACTCTGGGTCTTCCTTTCCTGTAGGTCCTCATGGAGAGCCAGTTTCATCATAGCGCTTGATGGTTTTTGCGTTCAAAGTGTTCTGGATTGACTGACCTTCATGTCTTAAAGTAATGATGGACTGTCATTTCTCTTAGCTTATATTCTTGACATTATATATATATTTTAAAAAATGTGTTGTCATTTAGCAGACACTCTTATCCAGAGCGTGCCCACATTATAATTTTTTTTATACTGGCCCCCCGTGGGAATCGAACCCACAACCCTGGCGTTGCAAACGCCATGCTCTACCAACTGAGCTACATCCCTGCCGGCCAATTGTGCGCCGCCCATGGGTCTCCCGGTCACTATGACAGAGCCTGGATTCGAACCTTAGACCACTGCGCCACTCGGGAGTAATAATATGGACTTGGTCTTTTACCAAATAGGGCTATCTTCTGTATACCACCTCTACCTTGTCCACAACACAACTGATTGGCTCAAACACATTAAGAAGGAAATAAATTCCACAAATTAACTCTTTTAACAAGGCACACTTGTTAATTGAAATGCATTCCAGGTGACTACCTCATGACGCTGGTTGAGAGAATGCCAAGAGTGTACAAAGCTGTCACCAAGGCAAAGGGTGGCTACTTTGAAGAATCTCAAATATAAAATATATTTTGATTTGTTTAACACTTTTTTGGTTACTACATGATTCCATATGTTATTTCATAGTTTTGATGGGATTATAACATTGTTTCAGTATCTTACTTTTAACACCCTGATTGGTTGAAACACACTTGGTTGCACTGACATGAGGGATATGAAAGCATCTAATGTTTTTCATTTATGTAATACAACCTTTTGCTGGTAAACAAGTCCATCATTGCGATATCTATCTACTCTGTGCAATAGTTTAGGGAGTCTGAAAACAATCTAATTTCCAATTCATTAAGCCATTGAGATAATGACAGCCAGGCTAATTCAAACCTTCCCTGGATATTTCAACCTTAAAAGCCTGCCCCCCTGTCATCGAGCCAAACTGGCCTCAAGGCTAATTCTGACAGCAATCGCTTTAGCACAACATACAAGACTATGAGCTCTATAATTTATTCTGCCAATTTTCTGTCCCGTCATTTTTTCTCACATCACAGTTTTTCCAAATTACTGAACCGCCTGCCAGTGTGAACCCTGAAGCTAGGTATTGAAAGCCTTCATTTGTCTCAATGATAATCTCTCAGCGACATGGGTCCAACAGGCATTGTAGGTAACATAGGATCTGTCTCGTTCTGCTCAGCTACTGAGCCCTCACTAATGAGAACCAGTCTACATGTATGTCGCAGTACTAACACGATAGGTTTCAAGAACATAAGGGAGCTTTTTTGTCTGGATTCCCAACTGTCATTGTGAAACGTTAGACGAGAATGTTTCCTGGACAATGTTCAAAAAAAAATCTGTATAGTAAGCATTGTATTGAAGACATTTTCTAACATGTTTGACAGAAAATGTTCTCATTGTCATTGGATCATGCATTATAAAACCACATGGCCAATGGAGATTCCACCTCTGACATTTAGCAAAAACATTATAGAAGTCATGTGCAGTGCAAGGTTGGCAATCTGCATTTTTCTTTTCTTTATTCTGCATGTGTTTGAATCCCAGCTTCATAGTTTGACTTGGTTTAAAAGCTGATCAAAAGACTCCCCCATCTTGTGCGTATGTAGCTTTCCTCTGAGACTGGTCACATGACTGGGAAAGGCACCAAAGCCCATTTAATTTGGTTGGTGATCCCACACAGACTTGAGTCAACCTTTCCAATCTCAGACTCTCTTTTCAAGTCTGTTTTGCCTGTTTGAGGAGAAGTGAACCTGTCATAACCTCAGCCCTCCTTTCTGAGTCAGTGAGATTATCTGTCTGTTGCTGGGCCTTTGACACCACAGGAAGATTTGGGGTTGAAATATAATGCATTTCATCAATGCCCCAAAAAAGCCTGTACTGTACTTGAGTACACTAGTGAACCTGCAACTAAAGAGTTGGGTAATGTAATTGTTTATAGTGCAAAAATATCACTTGTATGGGAGGGATGGTTTTACAAACAGAGCACCTCATATACTGTAGTGCTCCTTTGCATAATTGGACCGGTGTTGATGACATGTTTACTTCCACTCAGCCTGGTCTCATAGACTAGACGTAACATAGTAAATGTAAATCCGGGACACTCAAATTAGTATGATATGTTACGTTTGGTATGGTTACATAAGACAGATGGTTACTTAAGGCAAAAAATGTAAGTAGGGTTGTTGGTTGGTGGGGATGGGTAGGCGTATAATGTGAATTTCTAGCAACCCAAAGGTGACTAGTTTGAATCTTTAGCATTTTAGCCAATTAGCAACTTTTCAACTACTTATTACTTTTTAGCTACTTTGCAACTACTTAGCATGTTAGCTAACCCTTCCGCTAACCCTAACCTAACCTTTACCCTTTTAGCTAACCCTTCCCCTAACCCTAACCCTTTAACCTAACTCCTGAACTTAACCCTAACCCCTAACCCCTAGCCTAGCTAACGCTAGCCAGCTAGCTAACTTTAGCCACCTAGCTAGAATTCGTAACATATCATATGTTTTGCATATCCGTAACATATAGTACGTTTTGCAAATTCAGAACATATTGTAAATTTTGCAAATTTGGAACATATAATACCAATTGTAATTCGTAACATATCATATGAAATGGTTGATAGAAATCCACAAATTAATACATACCATACAAAATGTTCTGAGACCAGGTTGTTCCACTAAGCAATCTGATCTCTAGCCGTAACCTGATCCACACAGTCATACATACAGTGGGGGAAAAAAGTATTTAGTCAGCCACCAATTTTGCAAGTTCTCCCACTTAAAAAGATGAGAGAGGCCTGTAATTTTCATCATAGGTACACATCAACTATGACAGACAAAATGAGAAAAAAAATTCCAGAAAATCACATTGTAGGATTTTTTATGAATTTATTTGCAAATTATGGTGGAAAATAAGTATTTGGTCAATAACAAAAGTTTCTCAATACTTTGTTATATACCCTTTGTTGGCAATGACACAGGTCAAACGTTTTCTGTAAGTCTTCACAAGGTTTTCACACACTGTTGCTGGTATTTTGGCCCATTCCTCCATGCAGATCTCCTCTAGAGCAGTGATGTTTTGGGGCTGTCACTGGGCAACACGGACTTTCAACTCCCTCCAAAGATTTTCTATGGGGTTGAGATCTGGAGACTGGCTAGACCTTGAAATGCTTCTTACGAAGCCACTCCTTCGTTGCCCGGGCGGTGTGTTTGGGATCATTGTCATGCTGAAAGACCCAGCCACGTTTCATCTTCAATGCCCTTGCTGATGGAAGGAGGTTTTCACTCAAAATCTCACGATACATGGCCCCATTCATTCTTTCCTTTACACGGATCAGTCGTCCTGGTCCCTTTGCAGAAAAAACAGCCCCAAAGCATGATGTTTCCACCCCCATGCTTCACAGTAGGTATGGTGTTCTTTGTATGCAACTCAGCATTCTTTGTCCTCCAAACACGACGAGGTTGAGTTTTTACCAAAAAGTTCTATTTTGGTTTCATCTGACCATATGACATTCTCCCAATCCTCTTCTGGATCATCCAAATGCACTCTAGCAAACTTCAGACGGGTCTGGACATGTACTGGCTTAAGCAGGGGGACACTTCTGGCACTGCAGGATTTGAGTCCCTGGCGGCGTAGTGTGTTACTGATGGTAGGCTTTGTTACTTTGGTCCCAGCTCTCTGCAGGTCATTCACTAGGTCCTCCCGTGTGGTTCTGGGATTTTTGCTCACCGTTCTTGTGATCATTTTGACCCCACGGGGTGAGATCTTGCGTGGAACCCCAGATCGACAGAGATTATCAGTGGTCTTGTATGTCTTCCATTTCCTAAAAATTGCTCCCACAGTTGATTTCTTCAAACCAAGCTGCTTACCTATTGCAGATTCAGGTTTCCCAGCCTGGGGCAGGTCTACAATTTTGTTTCTGGTGTCCTTTGACAGCTCTTTGGTCTTGGCCATAGTGGAGTTTGGAGTGTGACTGTTTGAGGTTGTGGACAGGTGTCTTTTATACTGATAACAAGTTCAAACAGGTGCCATTAATACAGGTAACGAGTGGAGGACAGAGGAGCCTCTTAAAGAAGAAGTTACAGGTCTGTGAGAGCCAGAAATCTTGCTTGTTTGTAGGTGACCAAATACTTATTTTCCACCATAATTTGCAAATAAATTCATTAAAAATCCTACAATGTGATTTTCTGGAGAAAAAAAATCTCAATTTGTCTGTCATAGTTGACGTGTACCTATGATGAAAATTACAGGCCTCTCTCATCTTTTTAAGTGGGAGAACTTGCACAATTGGTGGCTGACTAAATACTTCCCCCCACTGTACATCACCATCACAGAAATGACAGGCACTCAGGTGTCCAGCCTTCATAATTTTCTCGTTAAACCATCCCATTTGGTTTTATAATGCATTTCTGGAAAACTGCTTAAACTGTTACACACCCACTCCTGGTAAAGAAAAAGGTTCATTCTATTTTTCAATAGCAGAAATGTAACAACTTGCACCTACTTTGTATTCTCATTTTCTTCTACTTAAGAAACTCAAGATTTCCCTTGGTGATTTTTGCTCTTGACTGGACCTTCTTGGAGTTGGATTCCTATGAGAATGGGTCCTTATCGCACCGCTGTTCCCGTCTCGACTGTCCTGGTTCGACCTCGAATTCCAGGTCTCCAGGGACACACCCAGGGCTAATTACTTTGTTCCCATCTCCAAAAACCACTACCCTCATGGTTCAATTAACTGCTCAAAGTATTGCAAGACATTGCCTGCAGTAAGAATTCTTTAAAGGAAAACTGCACCCAAAAATTATATTTTGTTATTTGTTTCATTAGTCAACTGTTGATATAGTCCCACAATGTTTTCTATGTCAGCAATCAAGTTTTCAAGATATGTAACTTTGAAAATACAGAAATCTGGCCCATATGATGCAAAACGCAGCATCACGTGATGCAAAATGCATCATATAAAATGCATCATCTTGAAAACTTGATTGTGCACATGCGAAACATTTTGAGACTATATCAACAATGGACTAATGAAACAAATACCAACATTTAGTTTTGGGGTGGAGTTTTCCTTTAAGGGAGAATAGTAACAAAATACATATATATACACTACTGGTCAAAGGTTTTAGAACACCTACTCATTCAAGGGTTTTTCTTTCTTTTTACTATTTTCTACATTGTAGAATAATAGGGAAAACATCAAAACTATTAAATAACACATGGAATCATGTAGTACCCAAAAAAGTGTTAAACAAATTGATGTTGAGATGTGTCTGTTGCTTGAACTCTGTGAAGCATTTATTTGGGCTGCAATTTCTGAGGCTGGTAACTCTAATAAACTTATCCTCTGCAGCAGAGGTAACTCTGGGTCTTCCATTCCTGTGGTGGTCCTCATGAGAGACAGTTTCATCCTAGCGCTTGATGGTTTTTGCGACTGCACTTGAAGAAACTCTAAAAGTTTTTAAAATTCTCCGTATTGACTGACCTTCATGTCTTAAAGTAATGATGGAGTGTTGTTTCTCTTTGCTTATTTGAGCTGTTCTTGCCATAATATGGACTTGGTCTTTTACCAAATAGAGCTATCTTCTGTATACCCCCACTACCTTGTCACAACACAACTGATTGGCTCAAACGCATTAAGAAGGAAAGAAATTCCACAAATTAACTTTTAAGAAGGCACACCTGTTAATTGAAATGCATTCCAGGTGACTACCTCATGAAGCTGGTTGAGAGAATGCCAATAGTGTGCAAAGCTGTCATCAAGGTAAAGGGTGGCTATTTGAAGAATCTCAAATATAAAATATATTTTGACTTGTTTCCTCTGAATCGGTCCAGGTTTCATTGTTATGACTGATATTGTCACTTTTTGGGTTACTACATGATTCCATATGTGTTATTTCATAGTTTTGATATCTTCACTATTATTCTACAATGTAGAAAATAGTTTTAAAAATAAAATAAAAATAAAAACACTCTCAAATTGGGATTGCATAAGTAGCCTACCTTTCAGTGTTTATCCCTGAATTGTATTTTCTAAATGTCTCCCAAACACACACACACACACACATACACACATCTTTTTGACTAAGACTTGCTTTGAACTCCTCATTTATGTTCCTATTTATGTTGTTTCTTTTCAGATTATCTTCTGCTGCTTATTTGAATATATAATCATCAATGCCAATAGTTAGAAAGGATGATACCAGTGATTAGGGCCGGGACGATACCAGTATCGCTATACTTGTTAGTATCATGGCAAGGAAACAAAACACGAAGAGGATTTAGCTTCTTTTGGAAAACAGCCTTAATGTTGGAAACAAACATCATTTTGTTGTCATTTAGTCACATGTATTTATTTTCCAAGCTATAGCACACAGTATTTTACATACAGAAGGTTTTTAAAGGGCCAAAGTTTTTGGTCTGCTTCCTGTTTTCATTTTTGCCATGAAAAAAATATTGCGATACTGGTATCGTCATGGCTACTGGTATCGTCATGGCCCTACCAGTAATACAGAAATGCCAACTGTGTCACGCTTAGTCACAGAGAAAATAACTTAGTAAGATCTGGTATCCAAGTTATTGGAGGGAGAGTCCAGAGAGAGGAGTTCATAAGATGGGTTGAGGGGTTGGAGGTGGCGTGAATGAAATATAAGAATGCTGCTCATCCGTCTTCATCACCTGCTGTCACCATGGGTCCGAGACATGCTCTCTCACTCCTTACAGGCTGGCTGACAGTTCGATTTGTTCCCTCTCTCTCCCAATGCCACAAACCATTGCGGAGCTTGCCTCAAGGTGTTCTCGGCTCAAGAGGCCCCAGACTGGATCAATAACCGTCATCACTTTATTGAGGCAGGGGACTGAAAAGAGGAACCAAGGGGGAGATGACTCCTGATCACATTACTACACCCCCTCCCCCCTTCCTCCTTCCCTGCGAGGGTAAGGTATTGTTACTGTGATTTAGTGTCAGCAAAAATACTGATTTCGCCTCTGACTCTACTATCCAACTCCTCAGGGGAATATATGGTGTGAAAGCATTCATGACAGTTGAACAAAAGGGCAGCATTTATCCTGTAAAGGCTGGGAAGAGATGGAGGAAATCAAATCTACTCCCACTATCTTGGATAAGCTATATTGTTGGATTAGAGCATATTACAGAGGTGCTCACATGTCACCGACTGATAGTCCATCAAATGCTTAGCACCATTCCTTTCTTGGTGTTAGCCTTGTTGCCAATATACTGAACAAATGATACAGTGCATTCGGAAAGTATTCAGACCCCTTGACTTTTTCCACATTTTGTTACGTTACAGCCTTATTCTAAAATTGATGAAAAAAATGTTTTTCCTCAATCTACACACAATACCCCATAATGACAAAGCGAAAACAGGTTTTTAGACATTTTTGCTCAAATAAAAAATAAAAAACAGAAATACCTTATTTACATAAGTATTCAGACCCTTTGCTATGAGACTCGAAATTGAGCTCAGGTGCATCCTGTTTCCATTGATCATCCTTGAGATGTTTTTACAACTTGATTGGAGTCCACCTGTGATAAATTCCATTGATTGGACATGATTTCGAAAGGCACACACCTGTCTATATAAGGTACCACAGTTGACAGTGCATGTCAGAGCAAAAACCAAGCCATGAGGTCGAAGAAATAGTCCGTAGAGCTCCAAGACAGGATTGTGTTGAGGCACAGATCTGGGGAAGGGTACCCAAAAATGTCTGCAGCATTGAAGGTCCCCAAGAACACAGTGGCCTCCATCATTCTTAAACTGAATAAGTTTGGAACCACCAAGAATCTTCCTAGAGCTGGCCGCCCAGCCAAACTGAGCAATGGGGGGAGAAGGGCCTTAGTCAGGGAGGTGACCAAAAACCCAATGGTCACTCTGACAGAGCTTCCAGAAGGACAACCATCTCTGCAGCACTCCACCAATCAGGCCTTTATGGTAGAGTGGCCAGACGGAAGCCACTCCTCAGTAAAAGGCACATGACAGCCCGCTTGGAGTTTGCCAAAAGGCACCTAAAGGACTCTCAAACCATGAGAAACAAGATTCTCTGGTCTGATGAAACCAAGATTGAACTCTTTGGCCTGAATGCCAAGCGTCACATCTGGAGGAAACCTGGCACCATCCCTACGGCATCATGCAGGCTGTAGTCCATGATCTCAAAGCTCTGCAGCAGCTACAGGAGGAGCAGAGGGACAAAATGCAGGGGTCAGAGACACAGTGAAGTGGGGATGGAGGAGTACACCATGGGAAATTAGTGAAATACAGTAGGCTTGGGGTAGCATTTACAGGCTGTAGTCCATGATCTTAAAGCTCTGCAGCAGCTTCAGGGAACGAAGGGATAAAGGAGTCAGGACTCAAGAGACAAACAGTGAGCACCAATTTAGGATCAGTTTAGTCTTTTAGATTACAAGGAATAAGACGGGAGGACGACTGCCCCCTCTCATTTGAGCCAAGAAGTTTAAAGCTGACCGCGGTACTGCAGGCATTTTTTTTCACAAAGCAGGATCCTCCATTATAGTGAATGGGAAAATGTACATCTTCGGGTAAATAAAAATGAAAATCGAAGACAATCGTGGTACCAATAATTGCTTCTATTACATCAGCTGTATGTCCTTGAACTGATTATTTAAAAAATTGCACAAAGAATAAGTTATTGTGGATAATTTAGTTGCTAATGGCAGTACCCCGGTCGGCCTTCAACTTGAGATACTCAATGAAAGCTAGTACTGAGCTAGCCTGCAATGTCACTTCCTGGACTAGCTCAAACTGCGCATGTTATGTCTCCATGAGGCGCCATCTTAACCTACTTCCTTGGCTTCAAATGTGCTATTGAGTCTTCACATAGGAATAAATGGTGTCACGTGATCGATGGCTTTGTCCATTCATATGCAGTCATTGGAATAAGATTATATGGACAGGGGGATCTGATTCTAGATCTGCACTCTTTCTCTGAGACACTTGATACATACGGCCCCTGGACAAACAGACAAGTGGGGATGGAGTATCTCAGGGAAGATGAGAGAAATGCAGTAGGGTTAGTGTATAGCATGTACCAACAGTAGGTGACCAAGTTCAAGTCAACTCCACTACAATTTTGACATACAAAATGATACGTGATGGAAATATGTTAGCACAATCATTAAAGTAACTGTCCAGTGAAAATCTCAATTTTAAAAGTGCACATTCTGTAAACTAATACCCAAATAATGTTGTTGACTAATCCTATACTCATATTTGTGGAGAAAAAACTTTTAAAAAGCCCACCTTTAACTTGTATCTCAAACAGACCATTTAAAAAATGCTTGCTATTTCCTCATAGAACATCACATCATGTTGGCTGATTGGCTGAGCTGGCAAATCAGCGGTCTACTTGCATTAATATTTTTAATGACCGGTATATACCCACACCCTTCTGCTGTTGGGGTACGCCCACACCATTCCAAAACAGAAAAGCTGCTTTTTAACATACAGTGAGGGAAAAAAGTATTTGATCCCCTGCTGATTTTGTATGTTTGCCCACTGACAAAGACATGATCAGTCTATAATTTTAATGGTAGGATTATTTGAACAGTGAGAGACAGAATAACAACAAAAAAATCCAGAAAAACGCATGTCAAAAATGTTATAAATTGATTTGCATTTTAATGAGGGAAATAAGTATTTGACCCATCTGCAAAACATGGCTTAGTACTTGGTGGCAAAACCCTTGTTGACAAACACAGAGGTCAGATGTTTCTTGTAGTTGGTCACCAGGTTTGCACACATCTCAGGAGGGATTTTGTTCCACTCCTCTTTGCAGATCTTCTCCAAGTCATTAAGGTTTCGAGGCTGACGTTAGGCAACTCAAACCTTCAGCTCCCTCCACAGATTTTCTATGGGATTAAGGTCTGGAGACTGGCTAGGCCACTCCAGGACCTTAATGTGCTTCTTCTTGAGCCACTCCTTTGTTGCCTTGGCCGTGTGTTTTGCGTCATTGTCATTCTGGAATACCCATCCATGACCCATTTTCAATGCCCTGGCTGAGGGAAGGTGGTTCTCACCCAAGATTTGATGATACATGGCCCCGTCCATCGTACCTTTGATGCGGTGAAGTTGTCCTGTCCCCTTAGCAGAAAAACACCCCCAAAGCATAATGTTTCCACCTCCATGTTTGACGGTGGGGATGGTGTTCTTGGGGTCATAGGCAGCATTCCTCCTCCTCCAAACACGGCGAGTTGAGTTGATGCCAAAGAGCTCCATTTTGGTCTCATTTGACCACAACACTTTCACCCAGTTCTCCTCTGAATCATTCAGATGTTCATTGGCAAACTTCAGACGGCCCTGTATATGTGCTTTCTTGAGCAGGTGGACCTTGCGGGCGCTGCAGGATTTCAGTCCTTCACGGCGTAGTGTGTTACCAATTGTTTTCTTGGTGACTATGGTCCCAGCTGCCTTGAGATCATTGACAAGATCCTCCCTTGTAATTCTGGGCTGATTCCTCACCGTTCTCATGATCATTGCAACTCCACGAGGTGAGATCTTGCATGGAGCCCCAGGCCGAGGGAGATTGACAGTTATTTTGTGTTTCTTCCATTTTCGAATAATCGCACCAACTGTTGTCACCGTCTCACCAAGCTGCTTGGTGATAGTCTTGTAGCCCATTCCAGCCATGTTTAGGTCTACAATCTTGTCCCTGACATCCTTGGAGAGCTCTTTGGTCTTGGCCATGGTGGAGAGTTTGGAATCTGATTGATTGATTGCTTCTGTGGACAGGTGTCTTTTATACAGGTAACAAACTGAGATTAGGAGCACTCCTTTAAGAGTGTGCTCCTAATCTCAGCTCGCATACCTGTATAAAAGACACCTGGGAGCCAGAAGTCTTTCTGATTGAGAGGGGGTCAAATACTTATTTGCCTCATTAAAATGCAAATCAATTTATAACATTTTTGACATGCGTTTTTCTGGATTTTGTTGTTGTTATTCTGTCTCTCACTGTTCAAATAAACCTACCATTAAAATTATTGACTGATAATTTCTTTGTCAGTGGGAAAACGTACAAAATCAGCAGGGGATCAAATACTTTTTTCCCTCACTGTAATTACAATTTTTTGGAAGGAAAACTATTTCACTTATATTGTAATTTATAGGTCATTTTTCATAGAAATCTGGAAACACTGGACCGTTAGTTTAAATGTATGGTACTTCTCAGCGACATTTCCATCCCACAACAAATAACCAATATGCCCTGGTCAAAAGTAGTGCACTCTATAGGGAATAGGTGCCATTTGGGACGCAAGCCACTCTCCCTCACCAGGCAGTCTCTCTTGATGGTCTTGCTCAGGGCGTTGTAGTTGTCTGGTTACAGCAGCAGTCCATCAGGCAGGTCCTGGATAAAGTCCAGGTCTTTGAAGGTGGGCACGGCTTTTTCCCTCTCCTTAGCTGAGGCCCGTTTCTTATAGGTGGAGCCCTTCAGGTTGTACTTGAGGTGCATGCGAGCGGAAGCAGGTTGTTCATGACAGTGATGCGGATGTTCTTGCCCCCCGCCTGGACGCAGCACAGACCACAGAACTTAGGCAAGGTTCTCATGTTCTGGTGTAGGTTCTAGAGAGGAGGAGAGGGGAAAGGAGAGAGGGTGTAAGTATATCAATCAAATCCACTATAGTACTGGTCTATTAGTGTAGAACAAAACATAGAGAATAAACCAGGAAGACATTGAGGCCAATGCTTGAATTGAGTAACGAGATTAACTTGGTAACTCAAAACACAAAACATAAGGTACACATTGGATCAAAAACGTGCACACACCAGCCCACAAACTCTCTCTCTTACCATGAAGTAGCCAGGCAGTAGTTGTTGTAAGAACTCAGCTTCATTGTGCTGCACAGTGTTAATCAGGAACTGATCATCGCTGGAGCCATAGAACTGAGATCCACTGGATCCAGAGTTGGACAGCTCAATCAGTTCCTCATTACACAGAGTGTCCTGCAACCAAAACAGTGATTAATTAAACGTTAGTTAAATAGACCATTCCACCTCCTGCATTCACATTCACATCAATGATTTCCATTTATACTCCAGTGTTGTTTTACTCTCCTACTTTTGGGGGGTGCGTTCCAAATGGTACCTGAAAGTCTATGGGTATCTACTAGAATACGTGCAGATACCAATAGACTTCCAGTCATTGCGCTGACGTTAGTTAGCATTGGCTCGTGAAATTAAATCTAACTTCTTTCATACTGGACACAGAGACATAAAAATGGTATCCACTAATTAATCTGGCTCTTGGGAAGTAGATAAGGGGCCTCATTGCCAGAATCCCGAAGTATCCCTTTAAACCCAGAGGAGGAGTGCTCTTTGAGTATGAAGCGCATGCCTGGAGTACACACCATATCAAACCGTAGCGAAATGCAACAGAAAACTTTTTAAAAAAGAAAACAAATGTTTTTATTCAACAAAGGTAGGTCCCTCCCCGTTCCGTCCCACTTGGTTCCTAGTGAACCAAGATCAGATCACATAAACATTCCTGACAAAATGCTCTTGTTTGTACAACAAGTCTCTCTTAAGTTTCAATTAGGGCCACACATACTAAGGAAAACCCAAAGACACTTGGGAGTTGAAATGCAACACATTTTTGATTTGCAGGAGGGGGAATTGCATTGAATGAAATGATTATTTCGAATGATTTGCCGCCCGTAATGGCAGGGTACCGTTAGTTACATATAATCTATGACCCTCTAATAATGTGATTGGCTACCTGTGAATAGCTATCTGAAGGTGCTGATAGTTTGTCAAGCACTAGTTTCCCTGCTTCAGTGAGGTGAAGTGTAGGCTCCTCAATAACCAATTTGGAAGTCTGTGAAAAAAGAGGGAACAGGATAAAGTCAATTCTCCCTATAAGATCAGATGAGCATTGGTTAATAATGTATTGGTTACCTGCGTGTTTAACACTGCCAGCTCTCTCACCAGAATCCTCCCAGTACGGGCGAGGTAGTTGACTGGTTTGGGCTTGGAGATGACAGGCTATGAAGAAGACGGAATATGTTTACAGACATTTTCATTATTGTTGTTTTATAGAAAACGAGTGACTTGATGTTAATCTTTAATATCCTCTAAAGACTAGAGAGTATCAGAATGGATAGACTCAGAGATAGGAACACACAAGGGTCCAGACCAAGGGATTAAAGCCAGACAGGACCGGTGCACTACCTCTTCATTCACATACTAAGGAACAAGACAGGATCACTTTAAGTCAGTTTGAATGATAGACTGGTACTGTATAGGAGTAAAATATTGGCATAGGGAAGATTGCAAGAGGAGGCCACTGCAATGATAGGTTCTAAGACAATTGGCAGTTGAAATACAGAGGTCAGTTTGAATGTCAGATTGTTATTGAACCAATCCTGCTAATTTTTATTTTATTTTATTTATTTAACCTTTATTTAACCAGGTAAGCCAGTTGAGAACAAGTTCTCATTTACAACTGCGACCTGGCCAAGATAAAGCAAAGCAGTGTGGAAAAAACAACAACAACACAGAGTTACATATGGAATAAACAAAAACAAAACGTACAGTCAATAACACAATAGAAAATCTATATACAGTGTGTGCAAATTTAGTAAGTTATGGAGGTAAGGCAATAAATAGGCCATAATGGAAAATAATTACAATGTAGTATTAACACTGGAGTGATAGATGTGCAGAAGATTATGTGCAAATAGAGTGTGATGTCACGAGAGGCTGTGTCCTGGAGGGACGTTACATCCCCCTGAGGTGGCTGCAAACCCAGACAGCTATGGCTCCATCTGCTGGTATGGTCG
This sequence comes from Coregonus clupeaformis, assembly GCF_020615455.1. Lineage (NCBI taxonomy): Eukaryota > Metazoa > Chordata > Actinopteri > Salmoniformes > Salmonidae > Coregonus > Coregonus clupeaformis. Next base: position 34,992 of record NW_025536947.1, read on the forward strand.
GGAACTCCACCCCTCTATGGCCAATCTTCCCACGCAGCTGAAACAAATGAGGAGCTGATGAGCTGAAGGTTTGGGAAGGGAAGAGACACAGTCTCCAACCTGGGCTCTCTGGAGGACAAGAGTGCTGCACGTCCACTTCCATGAGGAATATAAGGATTTGGAGATACTTACCTTTGGGAAATACTCACCTTTGGATATATGCACCGGTGGAAATACGTGAGAGACATTTGGAAGGACTTTTTGCTGGGTTGGCCACTAGCTGCAACGTGGACTACAGTAAGGCTGGGGAAAAGTTATCTGAGCGAGTGAGAATTATGATTTTGGATGTGGAAGAGACATCCCTGAACTGTTAACCCTTAAAGAGCCACAAGAGAACAGAATTTTGTTATATTTTCGTTAATTTCCCAAGACCTATAATAAAATCCTTGTTTTGTTTGAACCTTGTCTCCATGCACTACTTGAGCAATCCCGCTGAAAGCTGTGTAGCCTCTCGTGACGTCACAGATGGTGGAGAATACGGGCACGCTCAAGCGTTAATAGTGCATGTCAGAGGAGGATACCGAAGGTTTGATCACCCAGTTTTCCAAGTTGGCCGTAGGCTCCCCGCCGACTGAAATGGAGGACATATTGAAAGCCCTTGTTGCTGGCCAGCAAGCCCAGATGCAAGTAAACGTGGCTCTCTTGGAGGAGCAAAGAAAGCCAACCTTCTGAAGGCAGAGGAATTGCAGTTGCAGAGACAGAGGGTGGTCCAAAATACCCGCCCAATAAAGGCAAGTGACTTTATATCTAAGATGGGAGCTACCGATGACATTGAGGCATACCTGCATGCATTTGAGGCCACGGCCACTAGGGAAGCCTGGCCCAAGCAACAGTGGGTTGGTCTGTTAGCCCCCTTTCTAACCGGGGAATCGCTGAATGCTGTCCGGGACCTGGGCCCTGACCAGGTTACTGACTATGATGCCCTGAAGTCTGAGATCCTCAGCAGATATGGACTCACAAAGTTTGGTATGGCCCAGCGCTTTCACAGCTGGACCTTCCAACCAGACCAACCTCCTCGGGCGCAGATGCATGAACTTGTCCGAATCGCAAGGAAATGGCTGGATCCGCAGAGGAATACAGCAGCGGCGGTGGTGGAGGCCGTTGTGGTGGATCGTTACCTACGCGCCCTGCCTTATGAGGCAAAACGGTTCATCAGTCAACAGGCCTTGACCACGGCTGATCTGACCGTGGAAGCTGTGGAAAAGTACCAGGCCACAGCGGAGATGCTGAATGCTTCCCGAAAAGACCCCAGGAGTGCGGCCCCACCACAAATGGGGAAGAACCCGTCCCAAAGGACCCCCAAGGTCTCGAACCCAGCCACGTCAGGACTTATCCCGGCTCCAGGGGAGCCAGAAACCAGACGGGTCCAAGAAGAGTACACCAGGAGGGGGAAACTCGACAGTGTTACCGGTGTGGGGAGATGGGACATATCTCCTGGCAGTGTGGGAAACCAGCCGATGAACCTATGCCCACTGCGGAGTCCTCCAGCTCAGCACCCACACACCGTTTTGCCTCGCTCTTGGGAGTCGTAGATGGCGGCCCAGATCGACCCCCACCTGCCCGGTAACTGTGAATCACCATGATGTGGAGGCCTTACTGGATTCTGGTAGCCGGGCCACCCTGGTGCGTAAGGATTTGGTGGGCCCAACGTGTCTGACCCCGGGGAAAGTCCTCCCAGTTTCCTGTGTCCATGGGGACACCAGAGAATACCCCATTACTGAACTTACAATGACCAGCACACGGGGAACCATACACACGACGGCGGGGGTGGTTGATTCCCTCCCGTCCCTGTCCTAATTGGACGAGACTGCCCAGCCTTTTACCCACTCTGGAGAGAGTCTCAGGAGAGGATAACCCGAGTACCTCGGAAACGGAGAGGCAAGACTCATCCTGGGAAGGCTCCGGTGCAATCCTCCGAGTTACTCACTCCCGCCCGGGCTCTGATAGGGATGGCAGGTGCCCAGACCGACACAGAGACGGAGCTACAGAATCTGGACAAAGAACTGTCTGGTCTGAAGGGGACCGCTGAGAGGTATCGTTTGTTAAAGCAACAGTTAGACATGAAGACAGAAGAGTTAGATATCCTCCAGGCTAAACTCCAACAGAGCTCCTTCCCTAAGCAACAGGAGGAGCTGGAGAGGCTGCGCAGGACCATCGAGGAGTGTGAGGAGACCCTGCGCAGTAGTAAGGAGGTCCAGAAGAAGGCAGAGGAGAAGTACAAGGTGTTGGAGAACAAGATGAAGAATGCGGAGGCAGAGAGAGAAGGGAACTGAAAGCTGCTCAACAGAAGCTAAACTCTGCTAAAACCAAGGCTGATGCGTTCAGTAAGAAACTCAAGGAGAGACAACAGGAGGCTGAGTCCCTGGTCCTAGAGGTGGAGGAGTTGAAGAGAGAGCAGGCTGGCAAGCACCACGGCAATGCGGACGCCCTCTCCCGGCGTGATGCCTTCTTCGCTGCCTTTACCCGACGAGGACGTCGGTCCCGAGGAGGGGGATGTGTGATGTCACGAGAGGCTGTGTCCTGGAGGGACGTTACATCCCCCTGAGGTGGCTGCAAACCCAGACAGCTATGGCTCCATCTGCTGGTATGGTCGGGAACTCCACCCCTCTATGGCCAATCTTCCCACGCAGCTGAAACAAATGAGGAGCTGATGAGCTGAAGGTTTGGGAAGGGAAGAGACACAGTCTCCAACCTGGGCTCTCTGGAGGACAAGAGTGCTGCACGTCCACTTCCATGATGAATATAAGGATTTGGAGATACTTACCTTTGGGAAATACTCACCTTTGGATATATGCACCGGTGGAAATACGTGAGAGACATTTGGAAGGACTTTTTGCTGGGTTGGCCACTAGCTGCAACGTGGACTACAGTAAGGCTGGGGAAAAGTTATCTGAGCGAGTGAGAATTATGATTTTGGATGTGGAAGAGACATCCCTGAACTGTTAACCCTTAAAGAGCCACAAGAGAACAGAATTTTGTTATATTTTCGTTAATTTCCCAAGACCTATAATAAAATCCTTGTTTTGTTTGAACCTTGTCTCCATGCACTACTTGAGCAATCCCGCTGAAAGCTGTGTAGCCTCTCGTGACGTCACAAGAGATACTAGGGTTCAAATGTAAACAATGTAAATAACAATATGGGGATGAGGTAGTTGGGTGGGCTAATTTCAGATGGGCTGTGTACAAGTGCAGTGATCGGTAAGCTGCTCTGACAACTGATGCTTAAAGTTAGTGAGGGAGATAAGAGTCTCCAGCTTCAGAGATTTTTGCAGTTCGTTCCAGTCCTTTGCAGCAGAGAACTGGAAGGAATGGCGGCCAAAGGAGGTGTTGGCTTTGGGGATGACCAGTGAGATATACCTGCTGGAGCGCATGAACAGTATTGTTATAGCCTGGGTGCCAGTCTGTTTCAGCTCTCTGCCAACTCCTTATGGGATTGTCATGCCAATATATTATTGACACGAGGGGATTGGCAAGAAAGCAGAAACAGACTGACACCCAGGCTTATTCTTACCAGAGATAGAGGACATGTTAATGTGAACTATCTATATTATAACACCATAAACCGGTGAATAATCTGTCTCAAATTTGCACAGATTTTCTTCATTCTAGGCTAACAAGAAGCGTATTGTCCTCTTACTTGCCACTGGCAATTTTATTTATTTTGTTTTGTATTTTTGTTTATTTTCCTGTTTTTTGTGTTGGGAGTGACACGGTTACTACAGAAGATTCAGCTGTCATAATGTACAGTGCATTCGGAAAGTATTCAGACCCCTTGACTTTTGCGACATTTTGTTACGTTACAGCCTTATTCTAAAAGTGTTTTTTCCCTCATCAATCTACACACAATACCACATAATGACATAATGACAAAGCAAAAACAGGTTTTTAGAAATTTTGGCAAATGTATTACAAATGAAAACCTGAAATATGACATTTGCATAAGTATTCAAACCCTTTACTCAGTACTTTGCTGAAGCACCTTTGGCAGCAATTACAGCCTCGAGTCTTCTTGGGTATGACGCTACAAGCTTGGCACACCTGTATTTGGGGGGTTTCTCCCATTCTTCTTTGCAGATCCTCTCAAGCTCTGTCAGGTTGGATGGGGAGCATCGCTGCACAGCTATTTTCAGGTCTCTCAAGAGCTGTTCAATTGGGTTCAAGTCCAGGCTCTGGCTGGGCCACTCAAGAAAATTCAGAGACTTGTCCCGAAACCACTCCTGCGTTGTCTTGGCTGTGTGCTTAGGGTCATTGTCCTGTTGGAAGGTGAACCTTCATCCCAGTCTGAGGTCCTGAGCGCTCTGGAGCAAGTTTTCATCAAGGATCTCTCTGTACTTTGCTCCAATCATCTTTCCCTCGATCCTGACTAGTCTCCCAGTCCCTGCCGCTGAAAAACATCCTCACAGCATGATGCTGCCACCACCATACTTCACCGTAGGGATGGTGCCAGGTTTCCTCCAGACGTGACACATGGCATTCAGGCCAAAGAGTTCAATCTTGGTTTCATCAGACCTAAGAATCTTGTTTCTAATGGGAAGGGTACAAAGGTTAAAGGGCAATCAGTAGTTAATACAGGAACAGAGCGGTCACCTCGCCATTGTTCCTGTAAACAGATGAGTGATAGGGGTGGAGAAATGCAACCACTCACACTCACAGACAGTCATGGCCACAGACCGACCATCCACTGGACCAAAATTAAAGTTTATAATGCTTTCTTTTTTCTCTCTTTTTTTAAAATGTAAGTGTAAAGAAAATAAAAAACAGGGCAAAACAAGCTCAAATTTTAGTCTCTGACAGGGCGAGAGGAATAAGGCATCCACAAGTCACATTCAAAAAGAATCAATAGGCACATCACCAACCTCAATGTCCTCCCAAAAACCCCACAAAGAAATGCTCCTACAACCAATAAATCACAGGGGTGTCAAATACAGACTTATTTTTGTTTTAATAAGAATGCCATTAGAGGGTGGACTGTTCAAAGTAAGACCGGAATGGAGCCCAAGCATCATAAAACAGTTTGGAGTTCCCACGTGTATTGAATTGAATTTGTTCAAATTTTCTATTCACCCACCAAATATTTATAAGATGGGGGAACTGCCATCTTCCAGTTCTGGAGTATTAGCCGTCTAGCTAAAAGAGTTGTATAAGCAACAGTGTCCGACTGAATTCTTGACAGGGGGGTGACTATGGGCAATAATCCAAAAAGGGTTGTAAGGGGAGACGGATCTATAACAGTGTCATATATAGAGAAACATTTAAATATTAATTCCCAGAAACCAGACAGTTTGTGACAGTCCCAAAACATATGAAACAGTGTGGCTGGTTCCGTTTTACATCGAACACAAGTAGGATCAAAATCAGAGAATATTCTTCCAAGTTTGGCCCCGGACCAGTGAATACGGTGAACCACCTTGAATTGAATGAGGCTGTGTCTAGTGCTAAAAGAGGAAGAATGCACCCTGTGCAGCACAGATTCCCAGGTGTCTTCTCCAAGTTCCTCCCCCAAATCCTTTTCCCATAGAGTTTTTAAAGGCAGCAAATAAGGGTTCTGTAAGTCATTAATGATTGCGTATACATCTGAAATTGCACCCTTAGGAAGCTTGTTTAGCTCAAATATGCTCTCTATAGCTGTACTTGCAGGCCTATTGGGAAATTCAGGTGTGTTAGCTCTAACAAAGTTCCTAGTCTGGAGATAGTGGAAGAAGTGGGATTGGGGGAGGTTGAACTTTTCCTGTAGCTGAGCAAAAGAGGCAAATGTATCATCAAATAATAATTGGGCTAGTGAGGAGAGGCCCAGTGAGTGCCAGATGCCAAAAGCCCCATCATTTAAAGATGGAGGAAATAAAATGTTCTGATTGATTGGGCCTGATAGAGAAAAGCCTCAAAGGCTAAAGCAAAAGGGCTCAGAAAACCAGACAGTTTGTGACAGTCCCAAAACATATGAAACAGTGTGGCTGGTTCCGTTTTACATCGAACACAAGTAGGATCAAAATCAGAGAATATTCTTCCAAGTTTGGCCCCGGACCAGTGAATACGGTGAACCACCTTGAATTGAATGAGGCTGTGTCTAGTGCTAAAAGAGGAAGAATGCACCCTGTGCAGCACAGATTCCCAGGTGTCTTCTCCAAGTTCCTCCCCAAATCCTTTTCCCATAGAGTTTTTTAAAGGCAGCAAATAAGGGTTCTGTAAGTCATTAATGATTGCGTATACATCTGAAATTGCACCCTTAGGAAGCTTGTTTAGCTCAAATATGCTCTCTATAGCTGTACTTGCAGGCCTATTGGGAAATTCAGGTGTGTTAGCTCTAACAAAGTTCCTAGTCTGGAGATAGTGGAAGAAGTGGGATTGGGGGAGGTTGAACTTTTCCTGTAGCTGAGCAAAAGAGGCAAATGTATCATCAAATAATAATTGGGCTAGTGAGGAGAGGCCCAGTGAGTGCCAGATGCCAAAAGCCCCATCATTTAAAGATGGAGGAAATAAAATGTTCTGATTGATTGGGCCTGATAGAGAAAAGCCTCAAAGGCTAAAGGCTAAACGGAACTGATTCCACATTTTAAGAGACTGCTTTACAATTGGGTTGACACACCTTTTACCTAGGGACACTGGGAGAGACGAGCACAACACAGAGGAAAGTGCAGCAGGTTTACATGATTCATTCCAGAGTGGTCTTGGGCCAGTAGGATCAGTCTGCAGCCAGTACAAAAGGGCTCTGAAATTTTCAGCCCAATAGTATGTCTGAAAATTTGGTAGAGCTAAACCACCCAATGCCTTAGGCTTCTGTAAATGTTTTCTACCAATCCGAGGTACCTTGCCATCCCAAATAAAATACATGAATGTTTGATCCAGTGAATTAAAAAGAAGATTTTGGAATAAATGGGTAAACATTGAAATAAATATAACAATTTGGGTAACACGTTCATTTTAAATGACATTAACCCTTCCAATAAGAGAAAGAGGTAGAGACTTCCAAAAAGTAAAAGATTGTTTCAAACTGTCTGCTAGAGCAACAATGTTTTCCTTAAACAAATTTGAGTACTTCCTTGTCACTTTAACTCCCAAGTAGGTGAATTGATCCCGGACAATCCTAAACTGAAAGCTTGTAAAAGAGCACTTTAAAGCAGCCTGATTTACAGGAAAAAGCTCACTCTTGCCTAGATTCAGCTTGTACCCTGAGATTGCTCCAAACTGTTTAAGAATGTGGTAATGAGGTATCAGAGTTGGTGATAAACAAAAGGAGGTTGTCAGCATATAGCGAGACTTTCTGCTCTAAGCCTGTCCTGAGTATACCTTGAATAGAATCATTAGAGCGCAGTGCGACGGCGAGGGGCTCGATTGCCAAAGCAAACAACAAGGGGGAGAGTGGACAACCCTGTCTGGATCCGCGGTGCAAGGGAAAATAGTCAGAGGACAAGTTGTTAGTCCGTACCGAAGCCATGGGAGACAAATAAATAATCTTTATCCACGCAATTAATTTGGGACCAAAGCCAAATCTATAAAGGTAGTCCCACTCAACTTGGTCAAAAGCTTTTTCCACATCGAGCGAGACCACCACCTCCGGGTCCCCCGACCCTGGGGAGTACAGTATATTCATAAGGCGTCTAATATTGAAAAACAAATACCTATTTCTCATAAAGCCAGTCTGGTGTATTACTTGGTGCAGCGAGCATTCCATACTGGTGGCTAAGAGCTTGGCTAGGATTTTGTAATCACAGTTTAAAAGCGAGATTGGGCGATAAGATCCACATTCCAGGGGGTCCTTGTTTTTCTTTAATAGTAATGAATTTGAAGCCTGATAAAGACTAGGCGGTAGCTTTGATGTATTAAGGTACTCTGCAAATAATCGAGACAGGAATGGGCAAAGCAGACCGGATAACGTCCTTTAAAATTTGTGTCACGGTTCCCTAAGACCGAACCCAGAAGCAGACCAGGACAAGGAGAGTTGAACGAAGGTGAGTGTTTATTTACAAGTTCAATAGTGATGCTGAATAATCCAGGGAACAGAGCGGGCGGCGTTGATTAGTTGTTGGGGGTGCAGTGGTTGATCCCATCCTGGGTCGGCAGCCGCCGACCACCAGGCAGAGGTTGGATGAAGGTTCCGGACGGGTGACTGCAGATGGAACAAAACGGGGGTGAGTAAGCAACAAACCAACAAGGTGCAAAAACAACAAAACTAACGCTAGGCTCTAAGACTGATACTCTGGTAAACCTACTGTTCATGGCTAACGATCCGGCAGGAACTGGATGTTAGGCCAGAGCCTAAGAAGGGTGATGATCAGGACCAGGTGTGCAGATTGCTGATGGGATACAGGTGTGGAAATCAAGAGAGCTCCCCGAGCGTTCCCGAACCCTCGGGAAACTGGAGATCACGACCAGAAAAAACTAGTCACCAGACAGGACCCGACTCAGACTGCCGGGATCGTTACAGTACCCCCCCTCCGACGAACGCCACCGGGCGGACTCCCCGGAGCGCCAGGATGGAGGCGGTAGAAGTCACTGATGAGGTCAGCATCTAGGACCTGTCGCCGCGGAATCCAACTCCTCTCTTCAGGACCATACCCCTCCCAGTCCACGAGATACTGGAAACCCGGCCCCGCCGTCTGGAATCCATGATGCGACGCACCGTGTGGCAGGACCACCTCCGATCATCCGAGGAGGAGGAGGAGGAGGCGGAGGAGGCAACAGAGGACTGAGGAAAACAGGCTTGAGGCAGGAGACATGAAAGGTGGGATGGACTCTGAGCGTCCTCGGGAGTTTGAGTCGAACTGCCACCGGATTGATCACCTTCTCCACCACAAACGGACCAATGAACTCGGTAACAACTTCCTAGACTCAGTCCGTAAAGGAAGATCCCGTGTGGCCAACCAGACCCTATCTCCGATGGTGTAGGTGGGAGCGGGGATCCGGCGACGATTCGCCTGGAGCTGATACCGGTCCGAAACTCTAAGGAGTGCTTTTCTGGCCCGATGCCAGGTCCGGTGGCAAACGACTAATATGGACCTGAACAGAAGGCACTGAGAGCTCCTTCTCCTGAGAAGGGAACAAGGGAGGTTGGTAGCCATACAGGCACTGGAAGGGAGACATCCCAGTGGCAGATGTAGGGGAGAGTATTGTGGGCATACTCAACCCAAGGCAACTGAGAGACCCAGGAGGTGGGGTTGGAAGAGGCCAGACAGCGTAGCGTGGATTCCATCTTCTGGTTGGCTCTCTCCGCCTGACCATTAGATTGGGGGTGAAAACCAGATGTGAGACTGACTGTAGCTCCAATGGCCAAACAGAAGGACTTCCAGACAGCAGAGGTAAACTGAGGGCCACGGTCGGAAACGATATCACTGGGCAACCCGTGGACCCTGAAAACCTCCCTAACCAGGATCTCGGACGTCTCCGAGGCAGAGGGAAGCTTGGCAATAGGCACAAAGTGGGCGAACTTGCTGAATCTGTCCACGATAGTCAGAACGACCGTGTTCCCTCAGAAGCGGGCAACCCAGTGACAAAGTCCAGGGGCCAGATGCGACCATGGTCGCCGGGGAATAGGAAGGGGGTGAAGTAGTCCAGAGCTGGGCCGATTGGTACTCTTATTCTGCGCGCACACTGGACAGGCCGCAACATAACCCCGAGTATCCTCGGCCATGGCAGGCCACCAAAAACGTCTGCGAAGAAACGCCATTGTCCGAGCCACGCCAGGGTGACAAGCCATCTTGCTGGCGTGGGACCATTTGAGGACAGCAGGACGAACCGACTCAGGCACAAACAACCGACCGGGTGGACCGTTACCGGGACCGGGCTGAGTCCGAAGGGCCGCCAGCACCTCCTCCTCAATCTTCCACGTAACTGCTCCCACGACGCAGTTCCGGGGGAGAATTGTCTCGGTCTTGGACCCACTCTCCTCCGTCTTGGAGAACATCCGGGACAAGGCGTCCGCCTTGCCGTTCTTAGATCCAGGTCGGAACGTCAGGGGAAAACTTGAATCGTCCGAAAAACAACGCCCACCTGGCCTGACGGGAGTTGAGACGTTTAGCCGATTGCACGTAAGCAAGATTCTTGTGGTCAGTCCAGACAATAAACGGTTGCTCCGCCCCCTCCAACCAGTGGCGCCACTCCTCCAAGGCAAGTTTCACCGCGAGAAGCTCCCGGTTACCCACATCGTAATTCCTCTCCGCAGGCGAAAGGCGACGAGAGTAGTAGGCGCAGGGATGGAGTTTACTGTCCGTGGAGCATCGCTGCGACAGGATGGCGCCAACTCCCACATCAGACGCGTCCACTTCAACGGCCGAACTGACGGGCCGTGTCGGTTGAGAGAGAATCGGTGCGTTGGTGAATCGCCTCTTCAAATCCAGAAACGCTCGATCCGCCTCCGGATTCCACTTGAAGGTCC
>NW_025536948.1:0-45386 GCF_020615455.1 Coregonus clupeaformis
CTCTACCTCCTCCTTACCTCCTTCTTCTCCTCTACCTCTTCCCATCTATCTCTTTCTCCCCTTTTCCTTCCTTGTTCTCATCCTTTCCCTCTTGGACTCAGACAACAACAAACAAACAACACATATGCCCTACAGTACCTCAACTGGCATACAGAACCTCAACTGGCCTACTGGGCCTAGAGTACCTCAACTGGCCCACTGTACCTCCAACTGGCCTCTGGGCCTACAGTACCTCAACTGGCCTACAGTACCTCAACTGGCATACTGTACCTCAACTGGCCTACAGTACTAAACTGGCGACTGTTACCTCAACTTCGGCCTACAGTACCTCAACTGGGCCTACAGTACCTCAACTGGCCCCTACAGTACCTCAACTGGCCTTCATTACCTCAACTGGCTTACTGTACCTCAACTGGCCTACAGTACCTCAACTGGTCTACAGTACCTCAACTGGTCTACAGTACCTCAACTGGCCTACAGTACCTCAACGCTGGCCTACTGCACCTCAACTGGGCTGCAGTACCTCAACTTGGCCTACTGACCCTACAGTACCTCAACTGGCCTACTTTACCTCAACTGGCCTAGAGTACCTCAACTGGCCTACTGTACTTCAACTGGCCCACAGTACCTCAACTGGCATACAGTGCCTCAACTGAGCCTACTGGCCTACAGTATTCCCAATTGACCCATACAGTACCTCAACTGGCCTCACTTTCCCTCAACTGGTCCTACAGTACCTCAACTGGCCTACAGTAACCTCAACTGACCTATAGTAGCTAACTGGCCTACACAGTACCTCTACTGGCCTATTGTGCCTCATCTGGCCTACAGTACCTCAACTGGCCTACAGTACCTCAACTGGACTACTGTACCTCAACTTGCCTACAGTACCTCCACTGGCCTACTGGGCCTACAGTACCTCAACTGGCCTACAGTACCTCAAATGGCCTCAGTACACCATTCCAACCACTCCTGCTGGAGGGACTGGTGCACTTCACAAAATAGATGGCATCATGAGGAAGGAAAATGATGTGGATATATTGAAGCAACATCTCAAGACATCAGTCAGGAAGTTAAAGTTGGTCGCAAATGGGTCTTCCAAAGTGGACAAGGACCACAAGCATACTTCCAAAGTTGTGGCAAAATGGCTTAAGGACAACAAAGTCAAGTGGTATTAGAGTGGCTATCACAAAAGCCCTGACCTCAATCCTATAGAACATTTGTGGGCAGAACTGAAAAAACGTGTGCGAGCAAGGAGGCCTACAAACCTGACTCAGTTACACCAGCTCTGTCAGGAGGAATGGGCCAAAAATTCACCCAACTTATTGTGGGAAGCTTGTGGAAGGCTACCGAAACGAAATGACCGAAACAATTTAAAGGCAATGCTACCAAATACTAATCGGAGTGTATGTACATTTCTGACCCACTGGGAATGTGATGACAGAAATAAAAGCTGAAATAAATCATTCTCTCTACTTTTATTCTGACATTTCACATTCTTAAAATAAAGTGGTGATCCTAACTGACCTAAAAACAGGGCATTTTTACTAGGATTAAATGTCAGGAATTGTAGAAAAACTGAGTTTAAATGTATTTGGCTAAGGTGTATGTAAACTTCCGACCAACTGTATATACAGTAATATATGCTGTGTTACTGTATCACTGATATGGATGACATTTAGGATGCTAGGCTAGGCTATGCAAGGATAAGCAATGTCTTAGGTGATGGACTAAATGTGTTGCAGCGTTTGAAGTGGTTAGCATTGTATGTATGTCTGTAGGGGCAGTTGAGGTACAGTAGGCCGGAAGTTGAGGGGCACTGTAGGCCCAGGAGGCCAGTTGAGGTACAGTAGGCAGTTGAGGTACAGTAGGCCGAGTTGAGGAACAGTAGGCCAGCTGAGGTAAAGTAGGCCAGTTGAGTGACAGGAGGCCAGTTGAGGCCAGAGACCAGTAGGCCAGTTGAGGTACAGTAGGCCAGTTTTGGTACTGTAGGCCCAGTTGACCGGTACAGTAGGCCAGTTGAGGTGCAGTAGGCCCAGTAGGCCAGTTGAGGTACAGTAGGCAAGTTGAGGTACAGTATGCGCAGTTGAGGTACTGCAGGCCAGTAGGTACTGTAGGCATAAGTTGAGGACAGTAGGCCAGTTGAGGGTACTGTAGCTAGTAGGTGAATTGAGGACAGTAGGCAGTTGAGGTAGCTGTAGGCCAGCCGAGCTGTAGCAGGTCAGTTGAGGTACTGTAGGCCAGGTTGAGGCTACTGTAGGCCAGAGAGGCAGTTGAGGTACAGTAGGCCAGTTGAGGTACTGAGGCCAGTGTTGAGAGGTACAGTAGGCCAGTTGAGGCTACTGTAGGCCCAGTAAGGCCATCTCAGGAGACAGAACGCATCTCCTTCCTGAGCGGTATGACGGCTTCGTGGTCCCCATGTTGTTTATACTTGCGTTCACTATTGTTTGTACAGATGAACGTGGTACCTTGAGGTATTTGATTTTTGCTCCCAAGGATGAACGAGATTTGTGGAGGTCTACATTTTTTGAGATCTTGGCTGATTTCTTTTGATTTTGCCCATGATGGATGTCAAGCAAAGAGGCATTGATTTTGAAGGTAGGCCTTGAAATACATCCACAGGTACACTCTCCAATTGACTCAAAGGATGTCAATTAGCCTATCAGAAGCTTCTAAAGCCATGACATCATTTTTCTGAATTTTCCAAGCTTGTTTAAAGGCACAGTCAACTTAGTGTATGTACATTCTGACCCACTGGAATTGTGATATAGTGAATTATTAAGTGAAATAATCTGTCTGTAAACAATTGTTGGAAAAAATTACGTGTGTCATGCGCAAAGTAGATGTCCTAACGACTTGCCAAAAACTATAGTTTGTTAACAAGAAATGTAGTAGAGTGGTTGAAAAACAAGTTTTAATGACTCCAACCTAAGCGTATAAATCTTCCGACTTCAACTGTGGCATATACATATATTCACCTACTGGTGCCCATTTCCTTGCATTAATTGCAGTCGTTGCCATGGTGACAGGCGGCTCATCCCAGCTGATGTGTTGATAGGTTGACAGAGGCGATTTTCAGAGGGTATTATGAGTGACATCATGATTAGAAACTGACTGACACAGTTCTCTCTGAGAGGGAGGGGACCCTGACGCTGTCACACTACTGTCACACTGCAACCCTACTCCCACCCCCAAACAAGAAATGTTGAACGCGACCTCCCGACCCCATCTGTCAAAAGAGGAGGTGCTCTTTCCCCTTCCCGTGGAAGGTCAAGTTCATGTGACTAGATCAGAACGGGCCGCCATGACCCCTGGATGCTGTGGATTTGCTAAGCATTTTGAAATGGATCGCAGCTAGTTTGGGCTTATTGTGTGGATTTTAAAGATTGAATAGCCTAGATGTGTTGTTTGTAGGGTGTAACGATCCATCTACTACATCGATGTATCGATTATATTCATATGATCCAACTACATCGATCTGTGCTCATCGAGTTGGCCTTTTGGACAATATATATCGATCTAACATCGTTTTAAAATGTAATAAATCGATTGTATCGATACTAGGAAATAACCCATTGGATTTAAGCGCGTCAGACTTTATATGCGGGGGGTGCCATAACTGGTACGCAGATACGCAAGCGCGACAAAAATCAGGAATGCGTGATGCCACTTGTGTTACTACGTGCCTTCGCGCATTGACCGATCTTCTCATCTAACCTTACAGCATGACATGTTGCTTGTCAACTACTGTCAGGGATGTCCAAAAAGCAACAGACATTAAGCAGCTTCTTTGGCGTTTCGCCACCTACAAAGAAACGTCAACTGGAGCCAGAGCGAAGAAAATACTTTTTTCGGAAAAGTGAGCTCAAGATGTGCAGTGGCTTGAAGCTAACGATGAGCGCACTGAAATGTGGTGACAAGATTTGCCGCTCAAATCCACATCTAGCAGACAAAACAGGTGCATTTTTATAAAGGCTCAAAGAATTTCAACCATCCTTTATTTGACAAACATGAAAGAGCAAGGAGCACACGAATGTGGCGCAAGCCATTGCTAAAAGCTAGCCGAGAATAAATGTCCAGTCGCCCACTTGCCAGATGGCGAGACAAGCTGAATGAAGAACAGCGGCAAGCTCTGTTTAATATTTTCTCTTTCCATAAAGCTAAACACGCACGTCCCATGTCTTCCTATTCTGAGGATGTTCCTTTACTGAAGCGGCTAGGAGTAAATGTCGGAGGTGCATATCATTCACGTGAAGGGGGCACACGGATCATGCAGAGCATCGCTCACACCATCAGCGGGGAGTTACGAGGCCAAGTTGCAGTCTGCTGAATTTTGGGGGCTGCTTTTTGATGGATCTGAGGACATCACAAAAACTGAGCAGGAAATAGTTTACATTGTGTCTGTGTCCAGCAACGGAGAGTTTACTTTCGGACTTTATTGGACTGATTGAATTGGGTGCTGACCGAACCGCACAGGCCATAACAGACGGACTTGTGAGACTTTTCCAGGACACAGGCTTGGATGACTGGACAACAAAGTTGGTCGCTGTGTGCACAGATGGGGCTGCTGTCAACGTAGGTATCTACAACGGCGTTGTGCCAAAACTCCGCAACATGCTGCGGTTGAGACTCCCTTGTGCACATTCTGTGCACCGCACACACACTGGAGAATTGCGCGAAATCAGCTGATCAGCAACGTTCCTTACTGTGAGACATTTCATCGCTCTGTGGTCAAGCTGCTGCAGTTTTATTTACAAAAAGGTGGAGCAAAAAAACTGCTGCACTGAATAAAGCTATGTGAAGAAAATGGGATCTCCTTTGTGGAACTGGGTAAGTTTCATAATACCAGATGGTCTGCATGGAGGCATGAAACACTGTTAAAAAATATCAAGACTATTGCCAGCCATTAAAATGCAACTGGTTCACGAGTGATAAGTGACTTGCAGCATATCTGCACAAAGCGTTTTCAGTGCTTTCTGTCAAACATGCTTGACATTTGCAACATTTTGAAGACCACATCCATTAGGTTTCAGAAGGAAAAGCTGACCATTGGAGAATGTGAAGGATGAACTCATGGTGGCCATTGGACAGTTCACACTTCTGCTTGATGGTGAAAGCCACAGTGTCATGAGCCCTCTCACTCCACCGGGTTACCACCTTAATGTGTTTCCACTATCTTCCACTCTGCTCATCTCTCTCTCTCTCTACTCAGCCTAACGAGCTCCACCTGTTCCTGCTCTGCTCGGCTCTAATTACTCTGCCAGCTGCGCTGCATTACCCACTAACCTCTCCCAGTATTTAAAGTCCCGTCTTTCAGCTCTCCTTTGTCAGATCGCCTCGCAAAGCTCACACCGGAACCTGTGTGCTCGCGCTTCTGGCTCACCCTTGTTTTGTGACCCCGGACCTGCCTGATTCTTGGATACTCTTCTGCCCCCAGGAAAACTAGACCTGCTCTCTGCCATTACGACTCCTGACTACTCTTCGACCCCGGTAACTCTGACCAGCCTTCTGCCTTGCTACAACGTATTTGGATTTCCCTTGAACTGTACTTCTGCCTTGTTTCATCCGCCCGTTGTGTCTGTGTTTCCTCCCCCAGGACTTCTGGACCACCAACCACCGGCGTCATGGACGCATCGCTGCCACTGGGGGGCACAGACCCAGCACATTGGACGGGGATAACCCTGAGCCTTCACTCACTCCCTACTTCCTTTTCCCTTAAGTTTTAATAAACTTTCTGGTGTGCACGCAATTGTGGTCCTCTTGTCGTCTGTCTGAACCGTGACAGTGCGATCCGACCTCATGGACTCAGCGCACACTTCCCCCGACATGGAAACCGAAGAACCTGAGCAACCCACCGCCATGCTACGCCTGGAACACACTGAGAGAGAGAGCTAGGTCGCATGAGCGGCGACATCACCTCTGCTTCAGGTCGGCCACCAACAGCATCAGCAGTTCCAGCAGCACCAGCAGCAGTCCCAGCAGCAGCAACAACAACTCGCCAGGATCATCCAACTCCTCACCAACCTTACCCCAGCCAGTCTGCCCACCAGCCCTGCCTCCGAGTTACCTGCCCCGGTCATTTCAGCCGCTGCCCCGGAACCCAAGATTGGAAACCCCGAGCGGTTCAACGGCGATTCTACCCAGGTCCGGCCATTCCTGACTAGCTGCCGACTTCAGTTCTCCTTGCAGCCCAAGGACCTTCGCCACGGAGGGGGGCTAGGGTCGGGTATGCCATCACTCACCTGACGGGCCGAGCTCGACTCTGGGGAACAGCAGAGTTCGAACGTCAAACCCCGCATGTGCAACCTTCGACCTGTTTGCTGAGGGAGATGCTGAAGGTGTTTGACCTGGATTCACCAACCGCAGAGGCGTCTCGTGAACTGTTCAGTATTCGACAAGGCAGACGTACAGTCGCAGACCATTCCATCGACTTCCGAACCCTGGCAAGACGAAGTTCTTGGAACACACCATCGTTGGTGGACGCGTTCTTCCATAGCTTGGCTGACTATATCAAGGACGCAGTTGGTCTCCCCATGAACTGCCTTCCACTCTTGATGAAGCCATCGCACTGACTGTCCGGATCGACAGAAGGATACAGACCCGTCGTCGTGAGAGGGGAGCGCCAAGGTCCACCAACTACCGGCATTCGGAGAGATCCGACTGGGCTCCTGTCAGCTACTGCCACTCACCCAAGTCAGCTTGATCAGTCTGAGCCTATGGAGATTGGGCGAGCCTCTCTCACTCCTGCAGAGCGCCAGCGCCGCTTCACCTCAAACCTCTGCCTCTATTGTGGAGGTGATGGACATCGTGTGGTAACCTGCCCTTTAAAGCCGAAGCTCACCGGGCATAGGGGGAGTCCGGTTGAGCTCAATGACCATCCAGTCCTCCGACCGCAAACCCTTGCTGCAAGTTCACCTCCGCCTCTCTGACTCTACTCACACCCTGGCTGCTCTGGTAGATTCTGGCGCCGAAGCCAACATAATGGACATCAAGCTGGCACGCCAACTGGGACTGGAGAACCTCCGTTTGACACCTCCTATTCCTGCCCGGGCACTGGACGGACACTTACTCGGATCGGTCACTCATGTCACGGCCCCGGTCTTGATGGGTCTGTCCGGGAAACCATCAAGAGACTATCCAGTTTCACCTGCTCCCCTCTCCAGGCCAACCCCTCATCCTGGGTTACCCATGGCTCCGCCCGGCACAACCTCAGCTCGACTGGGTGACCGGGGTGATCAGGGAGTGGGGAGAGACTGCACACCGAACCTGCCTGCTTGCTGCCGCACTACCCCCTCGGCCAGTACCTACTAACTCCGCCCCTGACCTCTCCCATGTCCCAGAATGCTACCATGGTCTCAGAGAAGTGTTTAACAAAGCAAGAGCCACATCTCTGCCCCCTCACCGACCGTGACGACTGTGCCATCGACCTCCTCCCTGGAACAGCCCCTCCAAGGGGGCCGTCTTTATTCGTTGTCTGCTCCTGAAAGAAGGTCCATGGAGGACCACATCAATGACTCTCTGTCCACAGGATTGATCCGTTCATCTTCATCTCCGGCTGGTGCTGGCTTCTTCTTTGTGGGGAAGAGGGACGGATCTCTTCGCCCCTGCATCGACTACAGGGGACTCAACGACATCACAGTGAAAAACCGTTACCCTCTCCCTCTGCTCACCTCTGCTTTTGAGTTGCTCCAGGGAGCCACTGTTTTTACCAAGTTGGATCTCAGAAACGCTTACCACCTAGTGCGGATCCGGGAGGGAGATGAATGGAAGACCGCATTCAATACACCAACAGGCCACTACGAGTATCTGGTTATGCCTTTTGGCCTCACCAATGCTCCTGCTGTGTTCCAGGCTCTAGTGAATGATGTACTGCGGGACATGTTAAACAAGTTTGTCTTCGTTTACCTGGATGACATCTTAATCTACTCCAGAAACCTGTCTGAACACACCCGCCATGTCCAGCAAGTCCTTCATCGTCTTCTGGAGAATTCCCTCTACGCCAAGGCAGAGAAATGTGAGTTTCACGCCAAGACAGTGGCCTTCCTGGGGTACATAGTGGCAGAGGGAAGTATCCAAATGGATCCTGCCAAAGTATCAGCAGTCACGTCATGGCCAGTTCCTGGAGAACAGAAAGAAAGCTGCAACAGTTTTCTGGGGTTTGCTAACTTCTATAGAAAGTTTATCCGGAACTACAGTACCGTTGCTGCCCCTCTCACTGCTCTAACCAGCACCAAGCAACCCCTTCACCTGGACCCCAGCAGCCGACAAGGCCTTCAGTACCCTCAAGGTAAGGTTCACCTCCGCTCCCATCCTCCAGATGCCTGACGTGGACCGGCAATTCATTGTGGAGGTGGACGCCGGATGTGGGAGTTGGTGCTGTGATTTCTCAGTGGGCTGCGGAGGATAGGAAGCTCCATCCCTGTGCCTTTTTTCTCACGTCGGTTGTCCCCCTCTGAGTGCAATTACGACATAGGGAACCGAGAGCTGCTGGCTGTGAAGCTTGCCTGGAGGAGTAGGCGTCACTGGCTGGAGGGGTCCACCATTCCATTTCTCGTTTGGACCGATCATAAGAACTTGGAGTACATCCGCACGGCCAAACGGTTGAACTCCAGGCAGTCCGCTGGGCCCTGTTCTTCACCAGGTTTAATTTCACTCTGTCATACCGGCCTGGATCACGGGAACACCACAAGCCAGACGCCCTCTCCCGTCAATTCCAGAAGGATGACAACCCCTCCAAGGATCCTGTGTCGATTCTGACAAGTCCCTGCATCGTAGCAGCTCTGACCTGGGCTGTTGAGGAACAGGTGCTGGAAGCTCTCCGTAACCAGCCCGGTCCCAGCACTTGCCCAGCTGACCGCCTTTTGTCCCCCGAACCCAAGGTCCCAGGTCGTTCAGTGGGGACATGACTCCCGCCTAGCTTGTCACCCGGGCTCCACCCGCACTCACAACCTGCTCGCCCAGAGGTTCTGGTGGCCCGCTCTGAGAAAGGATGTAACGGGAATCTGTCCCAAGCCTGCCCCATCTGCAACCAACACAAGTCGTCCTGCCAGCCCCAGCCGGATTGCTGCAGCCCTGCCTGTGCCCAGACGTCCCTGGTCTCACATCGCCCTTGACTTTGTCACGGGCTGCCCCCTTCAAGGGGGCAAGACCGTCATTCTCACCATAGTTGACCGATTCAGCAAGATGGCACACTTCATTCCCCTCCCCAAGCTCCCAACCGCCAAGGAGACCGCCCAGGTGGTCCTGGAACACGTCTTCGGATCCACGGACTGCCAAAGGATGTAGTTTCTGACCGTGGTCCACAATTCTCCTCCGCTTTTTGGAAGGGAGTTCTGTCACCTGCTGGGAGCCACAGTCAGTCTGACTTCCGGATTCCATCCCCAATCCAATGGGCAGTCAGAGCGGGCAAATCAGGAGCTCGAGAAGGCACTGCGATGCATGACTTCACGCAACCCCCACTCCTGGTCGCAGCAATTGACATGGGTGGAGTACGCACACAATTCTCTGACCTGCTCTGCCATCGGTATGTCCCCTTTCCAATGTGTTTATGGATACCAGCCTCCTCTATTTGCCAGTCAGGAAGGGGAGGTTACTTGCCCCATCTGCACTTGCGTTTGCCCGTCGATGTCGCCGCACCTGGTCACAGGCCCGAGCCACACTTCTCAGATCCGTTGCCAGCTACACTACCGGGGCCAACCGTCGGAGAATCCCTGCTCCCACCTACCATGTTGGTCAAAGGGTGTGGTTGTCATCAAGGAACCTGCCACTCAGGGTGGAGTCGCAGAAGTTGGCACCTCGGTTCATTGGCCCATTCCCTATCATAAGAGTGATTAGCCCAACTGCTGTCCGGCTCCAACTGCCTAATTCCATGAGGGTGCACCCCACTTTCCATGTGTCTAAGATTAAGCCCATTCATGAGAGTCCGCTGGTCCCTGCTGCGCCTTGTCCTCCTCCTCCACGGCTCGGTCGATGGTGGTCTGGTTTACACCGTCCGCCGCCTGCTTCGGTCCAGACGGAGGGGTAGGGGTCTCCAGTACCTCATTGACTGGGAGGGCTATGGACCTGAGGAAAGGACCTGGGTGCCAGCTAGTCGGATTGTGGATAGGACTCTCATCACCGCCTTCCACCAACGGCATCCTGATCAACCTGCAATCCGTAGGGGCCGCCCCAGAGGGATCCCTAACCGTCCTGCCCGCTCGGCTTCCTGTCCTGTGCCTGATCCTGTCTCGGGACCTGTCCCATCTCCCACCACGGCCCTCCGGCTTCCTCCGAGGATGAGGGCGGTCGCTCGGACCGTTCGGAGGAGTTCTAGCCCTCCTCGGCTCCCCTCCTCCCGCCCGGCGTGAGTGTTGCTCTTGGGACTTCTGGGGCCGTCCCTTGGGGGGGGTTCTGTCATGAGCCCTCTCACTCCACCGGGTTACCACCTTAATGTGTTTCCACTATCTTCCACTCTGCTCATCTCTCTCTCTCTACTCAGCCTAACGAGCTCCACCTGTTCCTGCTCTGCTCGGCTCTAATTACTCTGCCAGCTGCGCTGCATTACCCACTAACCTCTCCCAGTATTTAAAGTCCCGTCTTTCAGCTCTCCTTTGTCAGATCAGCCTGCAAAGCTCACACCCCGGGAACCTGTGTGCTCGCGCTTCTGGCTCACCCTTGTTTTTGTGACCCCGGACCTGCCTGATTCTTGGATACTCTTCTGCCCCAGGAAAACCAGACCTGCTCTCTGCCATTACGACTCCTGACTACTCTTCGACCCGGTAACTCTGACCAGCCTTCTGCCTTGCTACAACGTATTTGGATTTCCCTTGAACTGTACTTCTGCCTTGTTTCATCCGCCCGTTGTGTCTGTGTTTCCTCCCCCAGGACTTCTGGACCACCAACCACCGGCGTCATCGGACGCATCGCTGCCACTGGGGGGGGCACAGACCCAGCACATTGGACGGGATAACCCCTGGAGCCTTCACTCACTCCCTACTTCCCTTTTCCCTTAAGTTTTAATAAACTTTCTGGTGTGACGCAATTGTGGTCCTCTTGTCGTCTGTCTGAACCGTGACACACAGGGCACACACTGTTTCCAATGCTGATGCTGACAGAGACAAGACACACTTACTCAGGGGTTAATTGAAGAGTTTGGAAATCAGATATGACTCCCTCAAGTCATGTGATCATTTCTTAGTATTTGATCCTTCAACATGGCCTCCCAGGAAATGCAAGACCTCCACAGTTTTGGAAACACAACAGTTTGCAGCATTCTCAATAAATATGAGGCCACCTTGCAACTTGACAAAGATACCACTGTGACAGAATGGATGCGCTTAAAGCAGGCAGGAAAACGCCTGGGAGCCTCTTCTGTGTATGACTTGGTCCAAATAGTAAGTACAAGTAACCCAGATGCTTATTCCAACATCAACAAGGTGGTTAAGCTGTCTCTTACACTGCCTTTAAGCAGTGCAGCTTGTGAGAGGGGATTATCACATCTCAACATAATAAAAACCAAGTACAGATCTTGTCTGTCACATGCTCGTCTCTCAGCCCTGATGCACATTCACCTGTCAAAGCAGACCACAGAGATATTTGACCCAAAGCTTGCTGTTGACCTGTGGATGGAGACAGCTAATCAGAGGCTCAACCAAGGACAGGGAGGTGTATCTGCAGCATCTTCATCTACCATGCAGGAAGCTGAAGCAGAGGACAGTGGGGGGCGACACTGAAGAGGACAGTGAGGAAGACTGTACTTATTAAGACCACGCTACATATGGGGTGAGTACCAGACACCATCTGCTGGTACTCACCTGAGTAACTTCACTGAAAAAGGTATGTGCACCCCTGTTTATATGGATGTTTTTTCTTAGCACTTTTAATGATAAAGGCTTTAAACATTACTCGATTCAGTCTGCCTATCCATGACGTCATCCCGCCAGCAGCAGCACAAAGGCGCCAAGACAACAAAACATAGCATGGCGGACGACAGAGGAGAAGCCGACGAGCGAGAAATTATCAAGCCACCATTGCGGTCCTTACAAGAAACTGGAATCTAGGAAACTTCACCTGACACTGTCCAGTATCCAGGTATTTATTTCAGTCACACTGGTAGAATTTTTGGCTAAAAGGTTACTGAATCGATTTCAAGTCACTGAATCGCTTCGGATCCGTATCGTTCTGAAATGAACCAATATCGTCCCTTGAATCGTATCGACAACCACGAATCGTGATACAAATCGAATCGTTGTTAAAACGAATCGTTACACCCCTAGTTGTTTGTTTATTAAAATAATGTTATTTGTTTATACTGTAGTTGGTATGAGATTGTGTGTGTATCCTGTTGATGGAGAGATAAACTACTGTGAGTGCGAGTGCTTTGTGTTGATCATGTGGATCGTTGGACCATGTGTAAATAGTGTAATAGGCTTTTCATTGTACTAGTTTGGAATAGATTCCACTTTAGTCTTAATGGAATAGTATGCACAGATGTGGTATTAAAGCACAGAGTAATGCTGCTTTATCTGCTGGGGTTATTTTTGCGTGTTGTGTGTGTGTGTGTGTGTGTGTGTGTGTGTGTGTGTGTGTGTGTGTGTGTGTGTGTGTGTGTGTGTGTGTGTGTGTGTGTGTGTGTCTCTATTAGCCTGTTTGTATTAGGGGTGTCTTATCTGCCCTGGATCTAGAGATAACAGACCCAGCTGTAGCCTAGAACGCTCTGTTCTATGCGCACGGCACTTTGGGATAGCTGCCCATGTCTGTTTTATCCTCCCTTGCTAAATAAACACCCACTGTGCTACACACACCCGCACACACCCGCATACACACACACACGCACACACCCGCACACACGCGCACACAATCATGAGAGACTGAAAGTAAAAATAGTACAAGACTGGGACAACATCATAACGTTGCTCTAAACTGCCATAACATACGTCAGGATAGCCCTAATTTAAGTGGAAGCTCTCTTTAAATAGGGTTAAGAAACGTGGGGTGAGTTCCAATGTGGGATTCAAGTACACTAACCTGTTGACTTCACTCTCTTCAATCTGATTGGACTGGATTGGGCTAAGGAAGTGTCATAATGACAGGGTATTCCATCCTGTTGCTCTCACCTCTCCATCTATCCCCCTCAAATCCACAAGGGGAAGTCAACAAGGTTAGAGGGTAAGGATTCATGTTTTCAGAGTGGAACTCAGACCATGCTATCTACTTGTTCAGAGTGGACCTCAGCCCTGACATCTACTTGTTGTCACAGATGAGAGGTAAATACATTTCATGGCTGAATCACCACTGGTTGAACCATCCCTTTTAAGCTGTTAAAGTTCATTCACTCTGTTGTGGCTTATAACTTACGATATATCTGAGATTCAGAATAGGAGCTATAGACAGTATTAGGTAAATACAATTTCTTTATACCTATATACACTGAGTTTCCGTGTGTATCAAGAATGGTCCACCACCCAAAGGACATCCAGACAACTTGACAACTGTGGGAACCATTGGAGTCAACATGGGCCAGCATCCCTGTGGAACGCATTCGACGCATTGTGGAGTCCATGCCTCGATGAATTGAGGCTATTCTGAGGGCAAAAGGGTGTGCAACTCAATGTTAGGAAGGTGTTCCTAATGTTTTGTGCACTCAGGGTATATGCCATACCATGAGGCAAATGACTGCCCAGCCCCAATTTACTTATATTATACTACTTTAAAATGATCATTAGTTTCATTGCTGTAAATGTCTCTACCTTCCGTTAACAGCCCCAAATTAAATCCATTCCACACAGCCACGCTAAATACT
This sequence comes from Coregonus clupeaformis, assembly GCF_020615455.1. Taxonomy (NCBI): domain Eukaryota; kingdom Metazoa; phylum Chordata; class Actinopteri; order Salmoniformes; family Salmonidae; genus Coregonus; species Coregonus clupeaformis. The sequence goes on from NW_025536948.1 coordinate 13,781, forward strand.
GACGTTATAATTCAGTGTCCATGTTCACATCTTAGCTTTCAAATTAACAACTTTTCGTGGGCACAGAAGTTCTCCATTCGTCCCCGCTATTGCTGGTGAAGCAATGCTCTGTGTGTGTGTGTGTGTGTGTGTGTGTGTGTGTGTGTGTGTGTGTGTGTGTGTGTGTGCACGTGCGTGCCTCTGTGTCTGTGTGTCTGCCTCGTGGTCTGCAGAGATTGGCTGAAATGAATGGACCATCCATCAGAACAGAGGAGTGGTAAATTTATAGCTGTGAAAATAGGCCAGAGCCCAGTACTGACGGCATACAGCGTAGTGTAATTAGGACAAGGTTAGCGCAAGCTACTGCTGCCTCACACACACACACACGATTGCCCGCACACACACACAATTGCCCACAGACACACATTTAGTTAAATACACGGTCTCAGGGACATAGTCTACATATTGTATCTTCTTTCACCTTCTCTCTTTCTCTTGTCATTGATTTCTCTCTTGCCACCCAGCTCTCTTGTTCTCTATTTCTCCTCCTCCCTCTCTCCCTTTCTCTCTCATCATATCCCTTCGTCCATCTCTCCCTTCTTCTAATACAGCATTTAGATATTTTTGTTTTTTACCAGTCACCACACCTCTTGTTTGCATCTCTCTCTCTTATTTGTGACCCTTTTGAACCCAACCTCTCTCTCGCGCTCTCTCTCTCTCCCTCGCTCCCTCGCTCTCTCCTCTCTCTCTCTCTCTCTCTCTCTCTCTCTCTCTCTCTCTCTCTCTCTCTCTCTCTCTCTCTCTCTCTCTCTCTCTCTCTCTCTCTCTCTATCTCTCTCTCTCCTCTCTCCTCTCTCTCTCTCTCTCGCTCTCTCTCTCTCCTCTCTCTCTCTCTCTCTCTCTCTCTCTCTCTCCTCTCTCTCTCTTTCTCCTCTCTCTTGCTCTCCTCTCTCTCTCTCTCTCTCTCACTCTCACTCTCACTCTCTCTCTCTCTCTCAATTTCAATTTAAGGGCTTTATTGGCATGGGAAAATGGGAAATGTATGTTAACATTGCCAAAGCAAGTGAAGTAGATAGTAAACAAAAGTGAAATGAACAATAAAAATGAACAGTAAACATTACACTCAGAAGTTCCAAAAGAATAAAGACATTTCAAATGTCATATAATGTAATTTATATATACAGTGTTGTAATGATGTGCAAATCGTTAAAGTACAAAAGGGAAAATAAATAAACATAAATATAGGTTGCCCTTTTCTTGTGGCAACAGGTCACAAATCTTGCTGCTGTGATGGCACACTGTGGTATTTCACCCAATAGATATGGGAGTTTATCGAAATTGGATTTGTTTTCAAATTATTTGTGGGTCTGTGTAATCTGAGGAAAAAAATGTTCTCCAATATGGTCATATATTTGGCAGGAAGTTAGGAAGTGCAGCTCAGTTTCCATCTCATTATGTGGGCAGTTTGCACATAGCCTGTCTTCTCTTGAGAGCCAGGTCTGCCTTCGCGGCCTCTCTCAATAGTAAGGCTATGCTCACTGAGTCTGTACATAGTCAAAGCTTTCCTTAATTTTGGGTCAGTCACAGTGGTCAGGTATTATGCCACTGTGTACTCTCTGTTTAGCATTCTAATTTGCTCAGTTTTTTTGTACATTCTTTCCAATGTGTCAAGTAATTATCTTTTTGTTTTCTCATGATTTGGTTGGGTATAATTGTGTTGTTGTCCTGGGTCTCTGTGGGATCTGTTTGTGTTTGTGAACAGAGCCCCAGGACACATCTTGCTTAGGGGCTCTTCTCCAGGTTCATTTCTCAGTAGGTGATGGATTTGTTATGGAAGGTTCGGGGAATCGCTTCCTTTTAGGTGGTCGTAGAATGTTTTGGAATTTGATGGTTAGCGGAATCAGCCTAATACTGCTCTGCCATGCATTATTTGGTGTTTTACGTTGTACACTGAGGATATTTTTGCAGAATTCTGCATGCAGAGTCTCAATTTGGGGATCGTCCCATTTTGTGAATTATTGGTTGGTGAGCGGACCCCAGACCTCACAACAATAAAGGGCAATGGGTTCTATAACTGGTAGAAAGAGGAGGAAGGGAAGGCTACTAAGGTACACAATAGTAAATGTTGGTAGACAGAAGGTGCTCTTTGGTCAAAGGGGTGAATTGGTCATCAAAAGAAAAGGAGGACCAAGGCACTCTTCATATAATTAATTAAAATGCCTTTATTAGTATGTCATGTTCAATAGAAACAAGTTTTTTTTTTAAGGACCGTATTTTTAAACAGGTCAAAGGATGTGCCGTGGGGAGCTTGCTACAGCCCTTCCTACGCTGGTTTGTACTTGGGTAAATGGGAAAATGACTTCATTTTGGATCCTTCTAATAACCATTTCTTTGACTGGATTATATGGTGGGGACGCTATATTGATGATGTTTGCCTGTTTTGGTCCGGCTCAGAAGATGAACTTATTTCCTTCCACCAATACCTTAACAGCATTAATCATAACTTCAAACTAACTATGGAGTACAGCAAGGATAACATTCATTTTCTGGACCTCGACATTAGTAAAAATTACAAAGGTTGTTTGCACACATCAATCTTTAGGAAGCCTACAGATGTGAATACCATTCTGAGGGCAGACAGCTTTCACCCCAAAAGGCTAAAAGAGAATATTCAATATGGCCAATTCCAAAGAGTCCGCAGAATTTGCGATCAGGAAACAGACTACAGTGTCAAATCTGCTGAATTGGAGAATCGCTTCTTGAATCGGGATTTGCCTTTGTTTTGTTTGTTTGTCAATTAGGGTGTGCAGGGTGAATACGTGGTCTGTCGTACAGTAATTAGGTAAACACCCAATTTGACATTTGCTCAGTACATTGTTTTCGCTGAGGAAATGTAAGAGTCTGCTGTTAATGATAATGCAGAGGATTTTCCCAAGGTTGCTGTTGACGCATATCCCACGGTAGTTATTGGGGTCAAATTTGTCTCCAATTTTCTGGATTGGGGTGATCAGTCCTTGGTTCCAAATATTGGGGAATATGCCAGAGCTGAGGATGATGTTAAAGAGTTTAAGTATAGCCAATTGGAATTTGTGGTCTTTATATTTAACCCCACAGGCCTTTTTGGGTTGGAGGGTTTGTATTTTGTCCTGTAGTTCATTCAATGTAATTGGAGAATCCAGTGGGTTCTGGTAGTCTTTAATAGTTGATTCTAAGATGTTTATTTGATCATGTATATGTTTTTGCTGTTTGTTCTTTGTTATAGGGCCAAAAAGATTGGAGAAGTGGTTTATCCATACATCTCCGTTTTGGATAGATAACGCTTTGTGTTGTTGTTTGTTTAGAGTTTTCCAATTTTCCCAGAAGTGGTTAGATTCTATGGATTCTTCAATTACATTGAGCTGATTTCTGACGTGCTGTTCCTTCTTTTTCCGTAGTGTATTTCTGTACTGTTTTAGTGATTCACCATAGTGAAGGCGTAGGCTCAGGTTTTCTGGGTCTCTATGTTTTTGGTTGGATAGGTTTCTCAATTTCTTTCTTCGTTTTTTGCATTCTTCATCAAACCATTTGTCATTGTTGTTGATTTTCTTAGGTTGTCTGCTTTACATTTTTAGATTTGATAGGGAAGCTGTTTAGGTGTTCTAATGCCAAGTTTACACCTTCACTATTACAGTGAAACATTTTGTCCAGGATATTGTCTAGAAGGGATTGAATTTGTTGTTGCCTAATAGTTTTGGGGTAGATTTCCGCACTACTTTCCTTCCATCTATAGCTTTTCTTAATATTATTCAGTTCCTTTGGCTTTGATGCCTCATGATTGAGCAGAGCTCTGTTCAAGTAGAGTGTGATTTTGCTGTGATCTGATAGGGGTGTCAGTGGACTAACTGTGAACGTGCTAAGAGACTCTGGGTTGAGGTCAGTGATAAAGTAGTCTACAGTACTACTGCCAAGACATGAGCTATATGTGTACCTACCATAGGAGTCCCCTCGTAGCCTACCATTGACTATGTACATACCCAGCGTCCGACAGAGCTGCAGGAGTTGTGACTGTTTTTGTTGGTAATGCTGTCGTAGTTGTGTCTAGGGGGGAATATGGGGGAGGGAATGCTGTCACCTCCAGGTAGGTGTTTGTCCCCCTGTGTGCTGAGGGTGTCAGGTTCTTGTCCAGTTCTGGCATTTAGGTCGCCACAGACTAGTACATGTCCCTCTCTTTCTCTCCTCCTCTCTCTCTCTCCCCTCTCTCTCTCCCCTCTCTCTCTCCTCTCTCTCTCTCTCTCCCCTCTCTCTCTCTCCCTCTCTCTCTCTCTCTCTCTCTCTCTCCCCCTCTCTCCCATTTCTCTCTTTCTTATTCTCCCTCCATTTCTTTCTTATGGTACCAGGTCTGTCACTCCCACCCAACACACACACACCTCTCACACCCCTGTCCTCTAAGTCAGTGGAGTAAATCGGGGCTCAGGGCTCCATGACTGAGATGTGTTCTGACAAAGTGTACGTCAACACAGCGCTGCTCAGATATGTCTCTCCCTTCCCTGCTGTGGGGGAACTACTGTCCAAGCTCAATGGAATATCCTCATGTTGTACTGTGGGTGAACTACTGTCCCAGCTCAATGGAATATCCTCATGTTGTACTGTGGGGGAACTACTGTCCCAGCTCAATGGAAGATCCCCATGTTGTACACAACCCCTCTGATTTGGATCTGGCAACCCGCCCGCAGGCCCCCATGCTGGATTAGTGGATATAGAAACCCAGAGGTTCCCAGTCTGTTATTGGCCCCAGATGGCCAGCTTGGCTCAGGGTTGGGTTTTGGTTTGGACCTGTTTGGGGACATATTTTGTGTTTATGTGTAGGGTGAGCAGACACAATGTTGTACACAGCACTGTATGACGGATCCTTCAAATGTACATAGAATTTTCAGGTTTATCTATCAAATGTTATTTGTATAGTGCTTTGTAAGTTTAGCATTCCCGAATTGGGATATTATTGATGTTGGTTGTTGGTATGGAAACATGTGGCTGCCAATATTCATGTTGAAAAGCTTATTGGATAGTGACTAATCAATAACACCGGTTTTGACATATACTGTATGTGCGTCCCATAAATTTAGATGAGTATTGTGTAGTATTGTGTCTCCTGTGGGGCTTTATTGCTCCTGATGGCCCAGTCACACTTCACTTTATAAAAATGACCTTGCAATGACCAATCCTAAAGAGTTTCAGAGCTAAAACGTTTGGGCTCCACCTGATACCAAACGTAGGCTTATTAGATCCGACAGCTTACATCTGAGAGACTCTTGGTGGCTTTTACACTTGGAGTTTATCACCTCTAACAGCAAAACAGTAAAACAACCAGATGGCCATTGTGAACAAAGCTTTTCCCACTACAAAGCAGATAAAACGATAATAATGTATTTTACACCTGTTATTGTATTAAAACACCACATTGATTTGAATGGATTCCCCATATTAAAACTATATAGTATGATTCTCTCCGTGTAGAAATGTCCCTACAGTACAGATCTAGGATCAGCTTACCCATTCCAAATCTTAACCTTATCCAATAGGGAAGTAAAAACACACAAATGCAAAAACAGACCTTAGAGAAGTCTCTAGGGGCAAATACAACCCACTCCATATGAACGCAGTGAGATACTGCTGTTTGTATTGGATAATATCACCCCCTAATGGTTAGAAGGGCACATTGTTTCTATGTTTGTGAATGGAAATGTGATGAGGTCAGGGATTGGACACCATGCCAAACTCTCCCTTCCCATTGGACCACGAGCAGATGGCAGCTCCCCTGTGCACGAGGCAGGGAGAATTCTCCTCCCATAAGCCGGTAGCAGGACATGCACACACGAAAGCAGACACATTGACACAGCTATACACACAGACAGACACATGGACAGAGGAAAAAACACAAAACATGCAGGTACAAATACACAGACAGAGAGGCAGACACGCAGATTCAAAAACAGACAAACGAACATGCACACGCACGCACGCACACACACACAGTTAAATCGGTCCTCCAGGCCTGCCTTTGATGCAGCTAACTGCATAATGATGCTTTCTGCTCACCCCTCTTTTATCTCTCTATCTATTCTCTCCTCCTCTTGAATCACCTCTTCTTTCTCTGTCTTGTTAAAGAGATGTTATGACTGTAATGGTAGCAGGAGTTATACAGTATCTGGTGTGATATAGATAGCTTATCATAGTATCATTGTGCTGGTGTGATATAGATAGCTTATAACAGTCATCTTTTTCTGGACCGGGGTACTAAATATTTGAAGAAATAGTGGCCTTGTAAGTCGCTCTGGATAACAGCGTCTGATAAATGACTAAGATGTCAATGTAATAGTCAGAGTATTATTTCCTACCACAAGTTTCTTCATAATGAAAAGTCCATCGGACCACATTGACCTCGCTGCTCTATGAATCAGCAAAGTGCGAAGCAGCTAGACCCAACTCAATACTTTCACTAAATAGAGAAATCGCTGAATCAGTTCTCTCCTACCACCGCCTGTGCTTCTGTATTTTCAACCGCATGGACTCACTCATTCAATTATATTATATAATTTATTACAGTAACAGACAGAACTGCATACAGAAAATAAAAGTAGAAAGCGAAAAACTGTTGTCTCAGCTCAGCAATTTGCAAAAAGAGAACATCAATCAATCACAATTTATTTGTATAGTGCCTTTGAACAAATATTTTTCCTCTGGTTGTTCAGAGTATCATCATGCCCATCTAGGCCAATGCAAGGCAGAGCAATAAGCAAGCTCAGTCCCTAAAAATACCTGGTCTATTACAAACACAGGGCTAAGTCAGAGTAGGCTAGCTACCTAACCCGAGGTCTATTACAAATACAGGGGCTAAGTCAGAGTAGGCTAGCTACCTAACCCAGGTCTATTACAAACACAGGGGCTAAGTCAGAGTAGGCTAGCTACCTAACCCAGGTCTATTACAAATACAGGGCTAAGTCAGAGTAGGCTAGCTACCTAACCCAGGTCTATTACAAACACAGGGCTAAGTCAGAGTAGGCTAGCTACCTAACCCAGGTCTATTACAAACACAGGGCTAAGTCAGAGTGAGGCTAGCTACCTAACCCGAGGTCTATTACAAACACAGGGCTAAGTCAGAGTAGGCTAGCTACCCAACCTAGGTCTATTACAAACACAGGGCTAAGTCAGAGTATGCTAGCTACCTAACCCAGGTCTATTACAAACACAGGGCTAAGTCAGAGTAGGCTAGCTACCTAACCCAGGTCTATTACAAACACAGGGCTAAGTCAGAGTAGGCTAGCTACCTAACCCAGGTCTATTACAAACACAGGGCTAAGTCAGAGTAGGCTAGCTACCTAACCCAGGTCTATTACAAACACAGGGCTAAGTCAGAGTAGGCTAGCTACCTAACCCATGTCTATTACAAACACAGGGCTAAGTCAGAGTATGCTAGCTACCTAACCCAGGTCTATTACAAACACAGGGCTAAGTCAGAGTAGGCTAGCTACCTAACCCAGGTCTATTACAAACACAGGGCTAAGTCAGAGTAGGCTAGCTACCTAACCCAGGTCTATTACAAACACAGGGCTAAGTCAGAGTAGGCTAACTAGGCTAATGACTCTGTGAGGCTGGATGAGACCTAAGTATAATTATAAGGCATCTTTCTAATCACGTATAGCATATTGACTCTATTAAATCTTCACAAATGTGTGTGTATCTTCACTGACAGTCTGTACACCTTGCCACTATTTTGGCCTAATGCTTGTCACAGAAGACAACAGTAATTAACATTCAGGAGGCTACACTATGCCAAGCCGCGTGGCAGGATGCGATAAGAGACAGTCAGCTAAATGTGCTGTGAATTTATGTGAGGAGTTGACCCTCTAGGCTATCTATCAGCGGAGAGATTGCATTTAAAGAGTTCTCTTTGACATGAAATTAGCATGTGTAGGTTGCATGTTAATAGCGGTAGGGATAGAAGTGGCAGTTGGTTGTGTGGGGAGAGATGCGCTAAACTAATGCGTCAGTTGTGTGGGGAGAGATGCGCTAAACTAATCGTCAGTTGTGTGGGAGAGATTCTCTAAACTAATCGTCAGTTGTGTGGGGAGAGATGCGCTAAACTAATCGTCAGTTGTGTGGGGAGAGATGCTCTAAACTAATCGTCAGTTGTGTGAGGAGAGATGCGCTAAACAAATCGTCAGTTGTCTTGGGGAGAGATGCGCTAAACTAATGGTCAGTTGTGTGGGGAGAGATGCGCTAAGCTAATTGTCAGTTGTGTGGGGAGACATGCGCTAAACTAATCATCGGTTGTGTGGGGAGAGATGCGCTAAACTAATCGTCAGTTGTGTGGGGAGAGATGCGCTAAACTAATCATCGGTTGTGTGGGGAGAGATGCGCTAAACTAATCGTCAGTTGTGTGGGGAGAGATGCGCTAAACTAATCGTCAGTTGTGTGGACGGGTGTTGTAATGAATGATAGTTAGGCTACTCTCTGGGAGCTGGGTTATCGAGCGTGTGTGTGTGTGTGCATTCTTTCCTGTGTGAGTGTGCGCCTGTGTGTGTGTGTATTCTCGCTGCACCATTAGCATCATTAATCTCATTTACCTGCAAGTAAATCACACCCCATTTCCATGGGGCTGTGAATTAATGGAGATATAATGTGTTATGTATTTGTTTGTCTGTTGCTATCATTTGCAGTCAGCCTAATAGTCCTGAGCTGCATGCAATTATCCTATTTTATTATTCCCTCTTTATGGGTATTCAAGGTTGTTAGCATCTGATTGGAGAGTAACAAGATTTATACCATATGTCCTCTATTCCTAGATTACTTTGAATAAATTAAACATTTTTTTCGGTCGAATTAGCTTTATGTGCAGCAGCTGAGCTTGGACTTCTCTTGTCCTCAATCAGAATCCCCTCAACTTGTATTAGGGGGTCAGAGCTAGGGGCTGTATGTATTCTAAGGATCAACTTGATACTTCATGACATTTTGATATCACGCTATTAAGACCATATCAAATTAAAAAACAATATCCTGATACCTGAAGTTTTTGAGATTGTGTTTAGAAACATAAGAGACAACAGACTAGAGACAGTTACACTCTTCATTTATTTATTGAACCTTTCACCAAATATATTAATCAGCCCTGTTCTGCATAAAGAAAACAGTGATAAATCAGACACAACGTGCAGTATATTAGATACTCGTTGTTGACCCCAATACCATGTGAAACATAAAATAAATGAAATTGAACATACAGCTGCAGGCTTAAACTTGTATATGGGTTTCATTCCTTTGACTCTGCTGTTCCATTTTCAATTGTAAAGTAGCAGAACTCCCTGTGATAAAAAAAAGGACGGCCCTTATAATGGCTGGAACGGCGTAAATGGAATGGCATCAAACACATAGAAACCATGTGTTTTATGTATTTGATATTCTTCCACCAATTACGCTCCAGCCATGAATACATCCTCCCCAATTAAGATGCCACAACCTCCTGTGATACACCCCCATTTAACCTTTTACTGCAGTGGGCTATCAGGGTCACACAGTGTTTCTTGCTAGCAAAAAAATGAATCCACTTTGAAACAAAAGTATACACCTCACACACATGGTTATGGTCTTTAAAAAAGAAACACCTGTACCATGTCAGATATAGAGTTGACATGTATTAGATTTTTTGTTTGAATCCCAATATTACCCTTTATATACATCACAGAAGACTGAAATATAACAAAAACCGTTTGACATAGAAACACTGGATTTTAAGGCGTTTACATTTGTTTTGTGTTTATTAATTATGTTGAATATTAATAACATTCCACCCATGACACCACTAGAGGGTGATTTGGTCATTTGACTGCAGGAAAGGGCTACTACTTTAATACTAAATAGATACTGTACATATACTATATATCCCCATTAAATTCCGGTTAGACCAATTTCAAACCGGAGCAAACATATCTCAAAGACAGTTGTAAGAAAACATGAAGTACAGCATACAGTTGGAAACATAATACATGTTTAACCAACTGAAAAACACCCCTGGTGTTTTAAAGGCCAAACATCTCCTTAGTACATTCATACCCTTGGCTGAGGCCTCCAACTAGACCTGCTGTCACCAATATGGAGAAGAAAAAAAAGCCCCTGCTAACGTTACTGCTGCCCCACCAAGTGATGCATATTTACAGTATTTCCACATCTCTTCTTTGATCTTTTCCTGTGCCTTCTTATAATCCTGGTTGGTGTAGTACAGTCCTCCATTATCCTCCACCACCTGCTCTATCTTCCTCAGCAGCTCTCTGACCTGAGTGCGGTTCTCTCTCTTGACATTGATGATTGAGTGATATCTGTTCCCACAGCTTGTGACAAGTTTCCGCAGCTCCTTGCTCTCTTTCAGAAACTCAGAAACTGATTTGTTCCCTATCTGATCTTCACCAGTGAACAGCACCATGGTGTACATTGAGGCATCTTCCCCAAAGTTCTCCTGGATCCACTTCACAGCGTTCCTCTCCTCCTCTGTGAACCTCCCCAGCCTGATCACCAACAGGAACACATGGGGTCCTGGAACTGACATGTAGATGCACCTTTCTAGTTCACTTTTCATTTGCTTTACACTCATTGTTGTGTCAAAGAGTCCTGGTGTGTCAATCACATCGATCTTCCTCCCATGCACCTCGCCACTCCCTTTCTTACACATTGCAGTGACAGACTCAGCTTTGGCCTCCACTTTAAACACCTCTGTCCCCAGGATGGTGTTTCCTGTTGCACTCTTCCCCACTCCAGTCTTACCCACCAGAACAATCCTCAGATCAGAGGGCTGCCCTGAATATGTGGAAACAGACAATAAGTGGGGGATGCTTGAGTTGATCATATAAGCAAGCTTCTAGATAAGATAGAGAGGAACATGTGTTCTGTGTGCATGTGAAGCATGTGGATGCGTACCTTGACATTGACCAGTGAAGGTTTGCAGACACAGTGTTACCAGCAATAGAATCATCGGAGTCCTTCCTCTTCCTTGTGCCATCTCGACAGCTACAGCGACCACCAAAATCACAGAAACAGACAATGATGTCATTAGTAAGGTTGCAAAAGTTTTGGTAACTTTTCCCAAACACCCAGGTTTTTCCAGAAATCCCGGTTGTAAGATTCCCGGGATCAGGAAGGAAATAAATGGAAATCCCAATATCCTACAACCAGGACTTCTGGAAAACCAGGGAATTTTGGGAAAATTACTGGAATTTTGCAACCCTAGTCATTACCAACAAAACCAATCCACACTTCTACAGTGACTCATCAGTCCTCTGTAGCTCAGCTGGTAGAGCACGGCGCTTGTAACGCCAAGGTAGTGGGTTCGATCCCCGGGACCACCCATACACAAAAATGTATGCACGCATGACTGTAAGTCGCTTTGGATAAAAGCGTCTGCTAAATGGCATATTATATATTATATTATATAATGTATGGCCGCGTTCACAGATGGTTAAACCAATTAGAATTTATTCTTAGCTGATTGATATAACAATCTAAACAATAGGCTTACTCTGCTTCACATCCCCTGCCATCACATGGTTGGAGAGTTATTTATCCAATAGAGCCCAGAGAGTGTTCTTCAATGGAAGCTTCTCTAACATGAAAAATGTACAGTGTCTACACTGAGCAAAAATACAAAACGCAACATGTCAAATGTTTGTCCCATGTTTCATGAGCTGAAATAAAAGATCCCACATATTTTCCAGACGCACAAAAAGCTTATTTCTCTAAACATTTTTGCACAAATTTGTTTACATCCCTGTTAGTGAGCATTTCTCCTTTGCCAAGATAATCCATCCACCCGACAGGTGTGGCATATCAAGAAGCTGATTAAACAGCATGATCATTACACAGGTGCACCTTGTGCTGGGGACAATAAAAGGCCAATCTAAAATGTGCAGTTTTGTCACACAACACAATGCCACAGATGTGCAAGTTTTGAGGAGCGTGGAATTGGCATGCTGACTGCAAGAATGTCCACCATAGCTGTTGCCAGATAATTCATGTTAATTCCTCTACCACGAGCCACCTCCAACGTCATTTTAGAGTATTTTGCAGTATTAAAAAATAAAAAATACAAATAATACAACTTAATTCATGATGGTTTTTATTTGATTTTAGTTAGTTTTGGAGTGAAAGATAATAGTTTTAGTACAGTTTTAGTTTTAAAAACAGGTTTATTTTATTTCAGCTTACTAAATAGTTTTTTCATTATTAGTTTTTGTTTATTTTAACCTTGCTATGGAGGAGGGAGGTCAGTGACCTAACATCAAGTGGTTTTAGATGTACAGTTGAGGTCGGAAGTTTACATACACTTAAGTTGGAGTCATAAAACTCGTTTTCAACCACTCCACAAATGTATTGTTAACAAACTATAGTTTTGTCAAGTAGGTTAGGACATCTACTTTCCAACAATTGTTTACAGACAGATTATTTCACTTATAATTCACTGTATCACAATTCCAGTGGGTCAGAAGTTTGCATACACTAAGTTGACTGTGCCTTTAAATAGCTTGGAAAAATCCCAGAAAATGATGTCATGGCTTTAGAAGCTTCTGATAGGCTAATTGACATCATTTGAGTCAGTGGGGTGTACCTGTGGATGTATTTCAAGGCCTACCTTCAAACTCATTGTCTCTGCTTGACATCATGGGAAAATCAAAAGAAATCAGCCAAGACCTCAGAAAAGAAATTGTAGACCTCCACAAGTCTGGTTCATCACTGGGAGCAATTTCCAAAGCGCCTGAAGGTTGACGTTCATCTGTACAAACAATAGTACGCAAGTTAAACACCATGGGACACACAGCCGTCATACCGCTCAGGAAGGAGACAGCGTTCTGTCTCCTAGAGATGAGACGTGCTTTGGTGCGAAAAGTGCAAATCAATCCCAGAACAACAGCAAAGGACCTTGTGAAGATGCTGGAGGAAACAGGTACAAAAGTATCTATATCCACAGTAAAACAAGTCCTATATCAGACATAACCTGAAAGGCCGCTCAGCAGGAAGAAGCCACTGCTCCCAAAACCGCCATAAAAAAGCCAGACTACGGTTTGCAACTGCACATGGGGACAAAGATTGTACTTTTTGGAGAAATGTCCTCTGGTCTGATGAAACAAAAATAGAACTGTTTGGCCATAACGACCATCGTAATGTTTGGAGGAAAAAAGCGGTAGCTTGCAAGCCGAAGAACACCATCTCAACCATGAAGCATGGGGGTGGCAGCATCATGCTGTGGGGTGCTTTGCTGCAGGAGAGACTGGTGCACTTCACAAAATAGATGGCATCATGAGGAAGGAAAATTATGTGGATATATTGAAGCAACATCTCAATACATCAGTCAGGAAGTTAAAGCTTAGTGTAAATGGGTCTTCCAAATGGACAATGACCCCAAGCATACTTCCAAAGTTGTGGCAAAATGGCTTAAAGACAACAAAGTCAAGGTATTGGAGTGGCCATCACAAATCCCCGACCTCAATCCTATAGAAAACATGTGGGCAGAACTGAAAAAGCGTGTCGAGCAAGGAGGCCTACAAACCTGACTCAGTTACACCAGCTCTGTCAGGAGGAATGGTTCAAAATTCACCCAGCTTATTGTGCGGAAGCTTGTGGAAGGCTACCCGAAATGTTTGACCTAGGTTAAACCATTTAAAGGCAATGCTACAAATACTAATTGAGTGTATGTAAACTTCTGACCCACTGGGAATGTGATGAAAAGAAATAAAAGCTGAAATAAATAATTCTCTCTACTTTTATTCTGACATTTCACATTCTTAAAATAAAGTGGTGATCCTAGCTGACCTAAGACAGGAAATGTTTACTATAATTAAATGTCAGGAATTGTGAAAAACTGAGTTGAAATATATTTGGTTAAGGTGTATGTAAACTTCCGACTTCAGCTGTATATGCCATTTGGACTGGAAGCTATTGAAAATGTGATCTGTATGTGAATTAATATCCACAGCTGTAATAGGATAAATATTTCTAAAAAATCAAAGATGGGGAAATTTGAAAAAAATTAAAGTATAAAATCAGGGAAGTGGTGAACTGGAATTCTAACAAAAGTAGTATCAATACTGATCCAAGATGGCGTAGGAGTGCAGTTCTGTTTTTGTCGTGTGTCTGTAAATAGCCTGTAAATACCCTGTTTTTTTGTATTTTTCGTGCATATTTCCCCATCCTTCTACAAAAATATACTTTCCTGCAACCCGCCTCACTCAATGTGGAGCGGATTCTATTATTGACTTACCTTTTTATCTAGAATCTCCAGTTGAAACTAGCTAGCCAGCTAACTAGCTACTTGCTATTAGCCACAGTTAGCGGTATTTCACCCAGAACATTGGATTTTTTTTCTGCGGGATTAATTTAATCACTGGACATTAATCACCGGATATTCGCCAGTCTGCACAGCGCGTTATCGACCCAGAACATATCAGTTTTCTGCGGAATCACTGAATCACTGGACCTTTAACTCCAGTTCATCGCTACAAGCTAGCTGCAACAAAATTGACGCTGTGGTCTGGCTAATCATCCTGAGCTAGGCCCATCTCCCGGCTATCTACCTCTCTGTCAACCGGACGGGACCACCTAGTGTTGACCCCGGATCCTACATGACTGGTCTGCCGACTAAATCGTCTGATGTGGTTACTGGCGTCGACCACGAAGATTCCATCTGCTAGCCCGGCCTGCTAGCACACGCTAGCCGTGGCCTCTTACTCGCTAGTCCTTTAGCAGCCTCCGAACTATCCTATTGCTGTTCACCGGACCTTATGATAACTCAGCTATACAGCTGATGTCTGCTGGACTGTTCCTTTTTACGTTACTACATCCTGTTTATGTTTAGCCTCAGCCCAAACATGGTTAGCTTATTGTTGTTTCGGTTATTTCTAATTGTACTATTTCACTGTAGATCCCCCAGCCCAGCTAAACATGCCTTAGATAGCTCCTTTGTCCCACCCCCCATACATGCGGAGACCGACTCAATTGATGCCTCCAGTGATGCTATCTCTTTCATTGTTACCCAACACTTAGGTTTACCTCCACTTTACTCATATCCTTCCATATCCTTGTCTGTACATAATGCCCTGAATCTTTTCTACAACACCCGGAAATCTGCCCCCTTTATTCTATGTACCCAACGCACTAGAAGACCAGTTCTTAAAGCCTTTAGCAGTATCCTTATTCTAGTCCTCCTCTGTTCCTCTGGTGATGTAGAGGCTAACCCAGGCCCTGCAGCCCTCAGTATCACTCCTACTCCCCAGGCGCTATCATTTGCTGACTTCTGTAATCGCAAAAGTCTTGGTTTCTTGCACGTAAATATCAGAAGTCTACTTCCTAGTTTGAGTTATTCACTGCGTTAGCACACTCCGCCAACCCTGATGTTCTAGCAGTGTCTGAATCCTGGCTCAGGAAGGCCACCAAAGTTAGGAACCAATATACACAAGCAGTCAGGAAAGCAAAGGCTAACTTTTTCAAACAGAAATTTGCATCCTGTAGCACTAACTCCAAAAAGTTTTGGGACACTGTAAAGTCCATGGAGAATAAGAGCACTTCCTCCCAGTTGCCCACTGCACTGAGGTGAGAACACTATCACCACCGATAAATCTACAATAATCGAGAATTTCAACAAGCATTTTGCTACAGCTGGCCATGCTTTCCATCTGGCTACCACTACCCCGGCCACCAACTCTGCACCCTCCGCTGCAACTTGCCCATACCCCCGCTTCTCCTTCACACAAATTCAGACAGCTGATGTTTTGAAAGCGCTGCAAAATCTGGACCCCTACAAATCAGCTGGGCTAGACAATCTGGACCCTTTCTTTCTAAAACTAGCTTCGGGGAATTGTCGCAACCCCTATTACTAGTCTATTCAACCTCTCTTTCATAATGTCTGAGATCCCCAGAGATTGGAAAGCTGCCATGGTCATCCCCCCTCTTCAAAGGGGGTGACACTCTAGATCCAAACTGCTACAGACCTATATCCATCCTGCCCTGCCTTTCAAAAGTATTTGAAAGCCAAGTTAACAAACAGATCACCGACCATTTGAATACCACCGTACCTTCTCCGCTTATGCAATCCGGTTTCGAGCTGGTCTGGGTGCACTTCAGCCACGCTCAAGGTCCTAAACGCTATTATAACCGCGATTGATAATAGACAGTACTGTGCAGCCGTCTTCATCGACCTGGCCAAGGCTTTCGACTCTGTCAACCACCGCATTCTTATTGGCAGACTAAATAGCCTTGGTTTCTCAAATGACTGCCTCGCCTGGTTCACCAACTACTTCTCAGATAGAGTTCAGTGTGTCAAATCAGAGGGCCTGTTGTCTGGACCTATGGCAGTCTCTATGGGGGTGCCACAGGGTTCAATTCTTGGGCCAACACTTTTACAGTGTATATCAATGATGTCGCTCTTGCTGCTGGTGACTCTCAGATCCACCTCTCATGACGACACCATTTTGTATACATCTGGCCCTTCATTGGACACTGTGTTAACAAACCTCCCAAAAGCGAGCTTCAATGCCATACAACACTCCTTCAGTAGCCTCCAACTGCTCTAAAACACTAGTAAAACTAAATGCATGCTTTTCAATCGAACGCTGCTGGCACCCGCCCACCCGACTAGAATCACCACTCTCGACGGGTCTGACCTAGAAAGTATGTGGACAACTACAAATACCTAGGTGTCTGGTTAGACTGTAAACTCTCCTTCCAGACTCACATAAAGAATCTCCAATCCAAAGTTAAATCTAGAATCGGCTTCCTATTTCGCAACAAAGCCTCCTTCACTCATGCTGCCAAACATGCCCTACGTAAAACTGACTATCCTACCGATCCTTGACTTCGGCGATGTCATTTACAAAATAGCCTCCAACACTCTACTCAGCAAATTGGATGTAGTCTATCACAGTGCCATCCGTTTTGTCTCCAAAGCCCCCATACACTACCCACCACTGTGACCTGTGCGCTCTTGTTGGCTGGTCCTCACTACATGTTAGTCGTCAAACCTACTGGCTCCAGGCCATCTATAAATCACTGCTAGGCAAATCCCGCCTTATCTTAGCTCATTGGTCACCATAGCAGTACCCACCCGTAGTATGCGCTCCAGCAGGTATATCTCACTGGTCATTCCCCAAAGCCAACACCTCCTTTGGCCGCCATTCCTTCCAGTTCTCTGCTGCCAATGACTGGAGCAATTGCAAAAATCTCTGAAGCTGGAGACTCTTATCTCCCTCACTAACTTTAAGCATCAGTTGTCAGAGCACCTTACCGATCACTGCACCTGTACACAGCCCATCTGAAATTAGCCCACCCAACTACCTCATCCCTATATTGTTATTTATTTTGCTCTTTTGCACCCCAGTATCTCTATTTGCACATAATCTCTTGCACATCTAGCATTCCAGTGTTAATACTATTGTAATTATTTTTGCACTATAGCCTATTTATTGCCTTACCTCCATAACTTGCTACATTTGCACACACTGTATATATATTTTCTAATGTATTTTTGACTTTATGTTTTTTTACCCCATATGTAACTCTGTGTTGTTTTTATTGCACTACCTTGCTTTATCTTGGCCAGGTCGCAGTTGTAAATGAGAACCTGTTCTCAACTAGCTTACCTGGTTAAATAAAGGTGAAAAAAATAAAATTAAATTTTTTAATTTTAAAAAGTATGGATGATGGGGGGTCAGTGACTTTACATTATGTGGTTTTACATCTCCATTTCACCTATATATGGAGCAGCCCTTAGTAGTTAGTAACTAATAAAAATATTGGGCCTTCAGCGACTGGAGGCCCTATGCAGTGTGTGTAATCTTCATATTGGGTTAACCCCACCCTCCTGAATGGAAATTGCAAAACATATGTATTTTTTTGCTTACATGCAATCACCTGTATTGCACTTTTATGACGGTCCCTAAACCACCTAAGTGCCAGAAAAAAGCATATTGCCTACTTTCAGGCTCTGTAAAGGGAAGAGCGACTAACGGTAAAAAAAAATATTAAAAAAATATCACTCTCATCATCCTAGCACCTTCCGTCTGAGAACTATTGATGAACTCCGAATGTCGAAAGTCAAAACAAATGTACTCGGTCATCAACCATGCATAAAGACCTGGCATGAAGGCGTCAATAAACCAGTTGCTATACAGTTATTCAACTATTGTAGAGGGACTGCATTTGAAAAACTAACGGCTGGCTAAAACTGGCACATTTACAGTAATATTGATTCATGTGCACTGTCCCTGTAAAAACGAAAATAAACAAAGTAAAGTAGAGTAGATTGTTGAGGAACGTTTAGCAAATATTACTGCTACGGTATAAAGTTGAATACTCACTTTTACTGCAGTTAAATTATCTGTGAATTGGTGCCTCCTCTTGTGACTATGAGAGCTGAAGCAATGTGCGCACCATACATTATGAGTTTCGTTTCCCTGCATATAAGTTTCGTTTTCCTGTAACTAGTACGTTCTAGCCAATCAGAAAGTGTTTTAGGCCAAAACCCAATCCAGGACAGAGATCAATTATGATCAAGTACTCTCCTTGGCCTTGTGCCAACAACTCATAAAACAACATTTGTCAGATACAGAGAATCTGTATATAGAGTCTGTCAGTGCCATACTTCAGCAACAACACAGTGAAAGCATTTTTATGCATAATTATTGTATCCAACAACAGGTTGTATACTACGAGTTTATTGAGCCTCTACTTATGTTGTGCTGTCTATAAGACAGCAACGTGGGTGGTAGCAAAGCAATGTTAGAGAGTATTAGGAAGGGTGCTCTTTGGATGAAAGGGTCTTGGCAATAATGAAAACTACTGTACTTTCCAAGGCACTGATATCTGATACTTGATATGAGCACAGATTTGTATAGATTTGTATGGGTATATGGCTCGGTTTAGGGCCATAATCTCTCTCCTCCTGCCACACCCTTAGCCTCACACAGTTTTTGGAGTGCTTATATATCATGCTAAGGTCATATCAAGTTAAAAACAATACCCTGCCACATGAAGTTTTTGAGAGTGTGTATAGAAACGCAGGTAGCCTGGTGGTTAGAGAGGTGAGCCGGCAACCAGAGGCCAGGTTGCCAGTTCGAAACCTGGGTCCGATGGGAAAAATCTGTCGGGAAGTGAGCTGGCAACCAGAGGTTTGCAGGTATCAAATTCTAGATGATGTTGTGCCCTTGAGCAAGGCATTTAACCCCCCACAACAACAGCTCCCCCGGCACCCAGTGTGGCAGCCACCCCCGCACCCCCTCTCCAAAACCTGTATGTGTCTTTTTCGGAGGGATTGGGTTAACAGCAGAAGTCACATTTTGATTGGACCTTGTGTGTAATTGACCAATAAAGTGATCTTAATCTTAATAAAAGACAAGATGTAGTTACACTCTTCATTTTATTTAACCATTCACCAAATATATTAATCAGACCCATTTTGCATAAAGAAAACAGTGATAAAACAGATACAACTTTCTGTGTTATAGAACACATGGAAAATTCAATAAATCTGATTTCTTAAATATGAATAAAGACTTGCTAAAGTGCCAAAAATCTGCCTTTTGACATGTCCCTAGTCATGTTTTTATCACTTCTAAGAAGATTTAACCCACATAACCCAAACATTTCTCCAAATGTTTACCATCACTGTAAAGCCCTAGTTATGTTCTTGCTTTGACAAAGTCATTTCTGAAGATTATAGTTAATTTCATGTGATTAGTGATTCATTTACGTCTGTCCCTCATTTTAAGGTCAACCCTGTTACGTGAACTGAACTCTCGTTTTAATATGGTTATAAATGATTCCTTTTTAAATGTTTTTTTCAAAAGAAACATTGAACATATAATAGTCAAATTATAGTGTAATAGCAGGTGAGCTGGTTCTATTCATTTGGGCCATTTTCTGATGTTTTGTGGTGGAAAACTGAGCCTGTTGAGCATAACACGTCAACCCTGTTACCCATAGATAGATAGGCTAGAAATGTTTTAACAATTTAAATATGTTTGTGAAGCTTGCATTTAATTGCCCTTCCCCATTGCACAAAACAAGCTTCTATTCCCCCTGTCACAAGGGGAGTTATGGCTGATTTAAGATGAAAACCTCCAATTAAACCCTGTTACTTTAATGACACGTATTTTGAACTTACTACACTCATTTTTATTTTACCCCTTGAGATGGGAAAAACATGTTTTTTATGGAGTTGAGCATGTGCTCTTTATGACAGAATGTTAAAATGTGGTTCAATTAATAGTTTTTGTAATGAGTTACACTAACCAAAATGTACTCTATTACGTGGGCGACCCCCAAAAAAATATTACTTACCAAACTAAACATACAGCTTCAGGCTTCAACTAAATTTGGGTTTCATTCCCTTGACTATGCTGTTCCATTTTAAATTGTAAAGTAGCAGAACTCCCTGTGATTGTGAATTGTATATCCCCATTAACACACACTTACTAAACACATACACCCTTAATACATACACCCCTATAAAAACATACACTGCCATTTAATACTTTTTAATACCACTAAATACATAATGCACATACTATATATCCAATAAAATAAATTTGGCCTACACCTGCTTCGTTCAGAAGGTGTAGTGAACGTTTAATTAAATAGAGCATTGAGCATTTTAACTCTTGTTGTTGATTGGGTGATTGTGTATAGTGCACACCACTTCAGCAGGAGTTTTGTGCAAGCCAGTCAGGAATAAGAGGCGAGGCCAGACCGGCACATTGATTTTATCCGTATCCGTGAATCCAATGCTTTCTCAGTAGTAATCGACGTTGACGGTCAGGGGAGATGACGCGTCAATATCCATACAATTTCCATCCAATTCCTCAAACAAAAAAGTTTAGATTCGTTTTTGGGCCGGGCGATGGTTAAGTAACCATCCATTTAGCCAATGAGAAAAGAGGGCATTTTATACTTCGCACACTCTACATGCACATGGACCATGGACGAAATGAATCCGTTCTAATTTGGTGCCCACAGATCAGTCTGGCCTCGCTCTCAGTTGCCTCTGGTCCACACCCCGTCATACCCATAAAATAGGAGCAAACGCATCTCAGTTGTAGAAAACATGTAGATCAGTACACTGTCGCAAAACATAGCAAAACATTTAACCAACTGAACGCACCTCTGGTGTTTTAAAGGTCAAGCATCTCCCTTAGTGCAGTGTTTCTTAATCCTGGTCCTGGGGAACCAAAGGGGTGCACATTTTTGGTGTACAGTATTGTTTTTGCTTTACACACCTGATTCAAATCATCAAAGCTTGATGATGAGTTGATCATTTGAATCAGCTGTGTAGTGCTATGGCGAAAATGTGCACCCCTTTGTGTCCCCAGGACCAGGATAATAAAACACTCCCTTAGTGCCCCTAGCTGCAGCTAGAGCGTGCTTGCGCCAAACCTTCTAAGCCAAAAAAAACTTCAGTGGTAACAATTCAGCAAAATTCCATGCACTATTCTTTCGCTCATAATCCTCATTGGTGTAGTACTTTCCTCCATTATCCTCCATCTGTGGCAGGCCAAACATCTCCTTAGTACATTCATACCCTTGGCTGAGGGCCTCCAACTAGACCTGCTGTCACCAATATTGGAGAAGAATAAAAAGCCCCTGCTAACGTTTCTGCTGCCCCACCAAGTGCTGCATATTTACAGTATTTCCACATCTCTTCTTTGATCTTTTCCTGTGCCTTCTTATAATCCTGGTTGGTGTAGTACAGTCCTCCATTATCCTCCACCACCTGCTCTATCTTCCTCAGCAGCTCTCTGACCTGAGTGCGGTTTTCTCTCTTGACATTGATGATTGAGTGATATCTGTTCCCACAGCTTGTGACAAGTTTCGCCTCCTTGCTCTCTTTCAGAAACTCAGAAACGGATTTGTTCCCTATCTGATCTTCACCAGTGAACAGCACCATGGTGTACATTGAGGCATCTTCCCCAAAGTTCTCCTGGATCCACTTCACAGCGTTCCTCTCCTCCTCTGTGAACCTCCCCAGCCTGATCACCAACAGGAACACATGGGGTCCTGGAACTGACATGTAGATGCACCTTTCTAGTTCACTTTTCATTTGCTTTACACTCATTGTTATGTCAAAGGAGTCCTGGTGTGTCAATCACATCGATCTTCCTCCCCTACACCTCTCCACTCCCTTTCTTACACTTTGCAGTGACAGACTTAGCTTTGGCCTCCCACTTCTAAAGCACCTCTGTCCCCAGGATAGTGTTTCCTGTTGCACTCTTCCCCACTCCAATCTTACCCACCAGAACAATCCTCAGATCAGATGGCTGCCCTGAATCTGTGAAACAGACAAGAAGTGGGGGATGCTTGAGTTGATCATATAAGCAAGCTTCTAGATAAGATAGAGAGGAACATGTGTTCTGTGTGCATGTGAAGCATGTGGATGCGTACCTTGACATTGACCGGTGAAGGTTTGCAGACACAGTGTTACCAACAATAGAATCATCGAGTCCTTCCTCTTCTTTGTGCCATCTCGACAGCTACAGCGACCAACCAAAATCACAGAAACAGACAATGATGTCATTATTAAGGTTGTAAAGTTCTGGTAAACTGTCTCAAACACCCAGGTTTTCCAGAAATCCCGGTTGTAAGACTCCCCGGGATCAGGAAGGAAATAAATGGAAATCCCAATATCCTACAACCAGGACTTCTGGAAAACCAGGGAATTTTAGGGAAATTACTGGAATTTTTGGGGAAATTACTGGAATTTTGCAACCCTCGTCATTCCCAACAAAACCAGTCCACACTTCTACAGTGACTCATCAGATAATGTATGGCAGCGTTCACAGATGGTTAAACCAATTAGAATATATTCTTAGCTGATTTATATAACAATCTAAACAATAGGCTTACTCTGCTTCACATCCCCTGCCATTACATGGTTGGAGAGTTATTTATCCAATAGAGCCCAGAGAGTGTTCTTCAATGGAAGCTTCTCTAACATGAAAAATGTACAGTGTCTACACTGAGCAAAAATACAAACACAACATGTCAAATGTTTGTCCCATGTTTCATGAGCTGAAATAAAAGATCCCACATATTTTCCAGACGCACAAAAAAGCTTATTTCTCTAAACATTTTTGCACAAATTTGTTTACATCCCTGTTAGTGAGCATTTCTCCTTTGCCAAGATAATCCATCCACCTGACAGGTGTGGCATATCAAGAAGCTGATTAAACAGCATGATCATTACACAGGTGCACCTTGTGCTGGGGACAATAAAAGGCCAATCTAAAATGTGCAGTTTTGTCACACAACACAATGCCACAGATGTCGCAAGTTTTGAAGGAGCGTGGAATTGGCATACTGACTGCAAGAATGTCCACCATAGCTGTTGCCAGACAATTCATGTTAATTCCTCTACCACGAGCCACCTCAACGTCATTTTTAGGTATTTTGCAGTATTAAAAAAATATAAAATAATAATAATACAACTTAATTCATGATGGTTTTATTTGATTTTAGTTAGTTTTGGAGTGAAAGATAATAGTTTCAGTACAGTTTTAGTTTTAAAAACAGGTTTATTTTATTTTTAGCTTACTAAATAGTTTTTCATTATTAGTTTTTGTTTATTTTAACCTTGCTATGGAGGAGGGAGGTCAATGACCTCAACATCAAGTGGTTTTAGATGTACAGTTGAGGTCGGAAGTTTACATACACTTAAGTTGGAGTCATAAAATTCGTTTTTCAACCACTCCACAAATGTATTGTTAACAAACTATAGTTTTGTCAAGTAGGTTAGGACATCTACTTTCCAACAATTGTTTACAGACAGATTATTTCACTTATAATTCACTGTATCACAATTCCAGTGGGTCAAAAGTTTGACATACACTAAGTTGACTGTGCCTTTAAATAGCTTGGAAAATCCCAGAAAATGATGTCATGGCTTTAGAAGCTTCTGATAGGCTAATTGACATCATTTGAGTCAATTGGAGGTGTACCTGTGGATGTATTTCAAGGCCTACCTTCAAACTCATTGCCTCTGCTTGACATCATGGGAAAAT
This sequence comes from Coregonus clupeaformis, assembly GCF_020615455.1. Lineage (NCBI taxonomy): Eukaryota > Metazoa > Chordata > Actinopteri > Salmoniformes > Salmonidae > Coregonus > Coregonus clupeaformis. The sequence continues at coordinate 37,822 of NW_025536948.1, forward strand.
CAAAGAAATCAGCCAAGACCTCAGAAAAGAAATTGTAGACCTCCACAAGTCTGGTTCATCACTGGGAGCAATTTCCAAACGCCTGAAGGTACCACGTTCATCTGTACAAACAATAGTGCGCAGTATAAACACCATGGGACCACACAGCCGTCATACCACTCAGGAAGGAGACGCGCGTTCTGTCTCCTAGAGATGAACGTACTTTGGTGCGAAAAGTGCAAATCAATCCCAGAACAACAGCAAAGGACCTTGTGAAGATGCTGGAGGAAACAGGTACAAAAGTATCTATATCCACAGTAAAACAAGTCCTATATCGACATAACCTGAAAGGCCGCTCAGCAAGGAAGAAGCCACTGCTCCAAAACCGCCATAAAAGTAAAAGCCAGACTACGGTTTGCAACTGCACATGGGGACAAAGATTGTACTTTTTGGAGAAATGTCCTCTGGTCTGATGAAACAAAAATAGAACTGTTTGGCCATAATGACCATCTTAATGTTTGGAGGAAAAGGCGGTAGCTTGCAGCGAAGAACACCATCTCAACCGTGAAGCACTGGGGTGGCAGCATCGCTGTGGGGTGCTTTGCTGCAGGAGGGACTGGTGCACTTCACAAAATAGATGGCATCATGAGGAAGGAAAATTATGTGGATATATTGAAGCAACATCTCAATACATCAGTCAGGAAGTTAAAGCTTGGTCGCAAATGGGTCTTCCAAATGGACAATGGCCCCCAAGCATACTTCCAAAGTTTAAAAATGGCTTAAGGACAACAAAGTCAAGGTATTGGAGTGGCCATCACAAATCCCTGACCTCAATCCTATAGAAAACATGTGGGCAGAACTGAAAAAGCGATGTGCGAACAAGGAGGCCTACAAACCTGACTCAGTTACACCAGCTCTGTCAGGAGGAATGGTTCAAAATTCACCCATCTTATTGTAGGAAGCTTGTGGAAGGCTACCGAAATGTTTGCAAGTTAAACCATTTAAAGGCAATGCTACCAAATACTAATTGAGTGTATGTAAACTTCTGACACACTGGGAATGTGATGAAAGAAATAAAAGCTGAAATAAATAATTCTCTCTACTTTTATTCTGACATTTACATTCTTAAAATAAAGTGGTGATCCTAACTGACCTAAGACAGGAAATGTTTACTATAATTAAATGTCAGGAATTGTGAAAAACTGAGTTGAAATATATTTGGCTAAGGTGTATGTAAACTTCCGACTTCAGCTGTATATGCCATTTGGACTGGAAGCTATGAAAATGTGATCTGTATGTGAATTAATATCCACAGCTGTAATAGGATAAATATTTCTAAAAAAATCAAAGGTGGGGAATTTTGAAAAAAATTAAAGTATAAAATCAGGGAAGTGGTGAACTGGAATTCTAACAAAAGTAGTATGGATGATGGGGGTCAGTGACTTTACATTATGTGGATTTATATCTCCATTTCACCTAGATATGGAGCACCCTTAGTGTTAGTAACTAATAAAAAATATTGGGCCTCTATGCAATGTGTAATCTTCATATTGGGTTAACCCTCCTGAATGGAAATTGCAAAACATATTTATTTTTGCTTACATGCAATCACCTGTATTGGACTTTTATGACGGTCCCTAAACCAACTAAGTGCCAGAAAAAAGCATATTGCCTACTTTCAGGCTCTGTAAAGGGAAGCGACTAACGGTAAAAAAAATATATATTTTTAAAAAATATCACTCTCATCATCCTAGCACCTTCCGTCTGAGAACTATTGATGAGCGAACTCCGAATGTCGAAAGTCAAAACAAATTTACTCCGGTCATCAACCATGCATAAAGACCTGGCATGAAAGCGTCAATAAACCAGTTGCTATACAGTTATTCAACTATTGTAGAGGGACTGCATTTGAAAACGGCTGGCTAAAAACTGGCACATTTACAGTAATATTGATTCATGTGCACTGTCCCTGTAAAACGAAAATAAACAAAATAAAGTAGAGTAGATTGTTGAAGAGCGTTTAGCAAATATTACTGCTACGGTATCCAAGTTGAATACTCACTTTTACTGCAGTTAAATGATCTGTGAATTGGTGCCTCCTCTTGTGACTATGAGCTGAAGCAATGTGCAGCACCATACACATTATGAGTTTCGTTTTCCCTGCACATATTATAGTTTCATTTTCCATGCATATAGTTTCGTTTTCCTGTAACTAGTACGTTCTAGCCAATCAGAAAGTGTTTTAGGCCAAAACCCAATCCAGGGCAGGGATAAATTATGATCAAGTACTCTCCTTGGCCTTGTACCAACAACCATAAAACAAGTGAAAACATTTGTCGATAGAGAGCATCTGTATACAGAGTCTGTCGTGCCATACTTCAGCAACAACACAGTGAAAGCATTTTATGCATAATTATTGTATCCAACAACAGGTTGTATACTACGAGTTTATTGAGCCTCTACTTATGTTGTGCTGTCTATAAGACAGCTTAGCATGGGTAGTAGCAAAGCAATGTTAGAGAGTATTAGGAAGGGTGCTCTTTGGATGAAAGGGTCTTGGCAATAATGAAAACTACTGTACTTTCCAAGGCACTGATATCTGATACTTGATATGAGCACAGATTTGTATAGATTTGTATGGGTGTATGGCTCGGTTTAGGCCCAATCTCTCTCCTCCTGCCGCACTTAGCCTCCACACAGTTTTTGAGTGCTTATATATCATGCTAGGTCATATCAAGTTGCACTGCCACATAGAGTTTTGAGAGCGCGTAGAAAGCGCTTAGGTAGCCTGACGGTCAGGCGGCCGGCAACCAGAAGATGGGTTGCCAGTTCGAAACCCAGGTCCGATGGGAAGAATCTGGCGGGAAGTGAGCGGGAGGTTTGCAGGTATCAAATCTTAGATTATGTTGTGCCCTTGAGCAAGGCATTTAACCCCCACAACAACAGCTCCCGGGCCGCCCAGTGTGGCAGCCACCCGCACCTCTCCAAAACCTGTATGCATCTTTTTTGGAGGGATTGGGTTAACAGTGGAAGTCACATTTTGATTGGACCTTGTGTGTAATTGACCAATAAAGTGATCTTAATCTCAATAACAGACAAGATAGTTACACTCTTTATTTTATTTAACCATTCACCAAACATATTAATCAGACCTGTTTTGCAGTAAAAGAAAAACAGTGATAAAACAGACACAACTTTCTGTGTTGCTGACCCCATAAACATGTAAGGGAAGGGTCGTTCCACGAATAAGAGTACGTTCTGCGCCCCTTTAATCTGCGGCCCGGTCGTACTTAATCTGTGGAACAGACAGGAATGAATTGGGGGATGCTTGAGTTGATTATATAAGCAAGCTTTTGTGTGTGTGTGTGTGTGTGTGTCTGTGTGTCTGTGATTGTGTGTGTGTGTCTGTGCGTGTGTATGCCCACGCATGTGATGCATGTGGATGTTTACCTTGACATTGACCAGTGAAGGCTTGCAGACACAGTAAACAGGAACAGAATCGTCTGAATCCCTCCTCTTCCTTGTGCCATCTCGACAGCTCAGCGACCAATCAAAAAGCATGGAAACAGACAATGGTATCATTAACACAAAATCAGCGGTGCGTTCAGTTCGATTCAACATTTGCTATATTGTGGCGGTTTGTACTGCGGCAGATTTTCCCAAAGCGGTGTGCAACATTCTTCAACAGCCTTTGAGGTACGTTTGCTCCTGTTTGTGGGTGTCGCCTGATCAATATGGGTGTGACCATCTGAAATCGCAAAACTCAGCACACCATATGGTAACTGGCCTCAGGGCCACCGTAATCACAATGTTTTTCAACTGGTCGTTCAGTACAGTACCATTTCCTTTGAATTCAACATTGCATACCGTTCTGTCGTACTGAATGCAACCCATTCCACACTTCTACCAAAGAAGGTTTAGTATAGAGATGCCCAGAAACGGCTTCTCCAATAGAAATCCCTGGTCACGCTTGTAGGCGTATGTCATGGTGATTCTAGCTAGCTAAACTCGTGCGCAGAAACACGTCATCGGGTCTAACAGTTGTGTTGGGCTGAACTGCGCATGTGCAGGTGTTTTTGATTAAAATGAAAACGTGTCAGTTTGTCACTTTGCGAGGTTGGACTTATAACATGTTCAGCTACTTAAGACATTGGTTCGAATCTAGGTTGTGCCTTTAGAAATCCAAATGAACAACTAAGGACAAATGTTTCACTTCTCTAGTTGACTTCCCAAACCCCAAACTCCGGTCTGGTCTGTCGAGTCTGCTTGCGGGGTGTTCCCAGAAGTATTGGCCTGTTGTGCCTCTGGGTTTGACAACTCTGTGCTTCTATGGTGACTCTTTAGAGAATGTTCTAGCCTACCATTCTACCATTGCCTGTCTGGTCTTTTATCAGACCAGATAGACCTTTTCCTTCACTGTGGTATAATGGTCTGTCAGAGAAATCTAAAACCATTCTACTGTATGTACAGAGAAATCTGCAGGTGTGTCCCTCCCCGACAGCTTATTTACTCTGAGGTGTGTTGATCTAGATTGACCCACTAGAACAAGATGCAGTCAAACTTGAACTGCACCAGTTCTTGAGCAACATTTTGATACTTAGACCCGTTGCTACACTATCCTGACCTGGATCATCTTTGGTTTCTATTCCGTGAAACAAGGTCTCGGGTTCAGGTTAAAGTAAAAAATAATTGGGCTATTCTTCTTTCACTGAGAAACACTATTAAACCAATTGGATGTCAATGCCAACATTTAAGATTGTGATTGTCCAAGAAACAGGACTCTATTACAGGTCTCTGTTGTTTAACATGTGTAGTGAATAGTGAAGCAATTGTTTGATTATTTATGCATAAAGAACCTGCCTGGCGATGATAGTGTCAATAAAACAGTTGCTACAGTTATTCAAATGTTGTATAGGAGATTGTTGTACAAAGTTTAGCACATTTTATTACTAAGGTAGTTAAGTAGAATATTCACTTTCACTGCAGTTAAATGGTCTGTGAATTGGAGCCTCCTCTTGTGATTATGAGAGGTGAAGCAATGTGCAGAAAGATTTGCTAGGAAAAACCCCAATCCAGATTAGATTAGAAAACTTCATTGTACATTAAGTTTACATAGAATGTTACTTACTGTCAATTATATTGAATGTGATTCACTCTACAATGGAATGGATGGTAGCAGAGCAATATTAGAGAGAAATAGAGACAATAGACAATAAAGCTAAATACTATACATTCCAAGGCACTGATATCTGCATTTCTATATACTGTATTTGTATGGATGTACAGATGTAGGATATTAATTTGATCTCTCTTTTGTTGCTGAGAGTTTTCCTGTACAACAGGAAATGCAAATGTGTGTATTTAAGGTTTAAAAACATATAAAGTTTGTAATTTGCACTGACATTTCAGACTCGGGTTGCCTAACCCAGAATGTATCAAACCCTACAAAAATGTAATAAAATAATTTAAATTTCCTGTTGCTGCAAGATTACTGGCTCAAATTTAGATCCTACATCTGTGTGGCTTGGCTCCGGGCACATCTCTCTCGCCACCTGCCTCACCCTTAAAACACAGCAACTTCCTCAGACTGCCATTCTAGTCGGTATTTCACAGATTTCATTAACATGGCTTCCATGGAATCAGCCTTCATCCATCTACCGTACGTAAAGCTCCATCCCTTTGCATAGCGAGGTTAACCACCTTGCCAGGCAGAGCACTGGCACAGACAGTCTGGGGCTGGGCAGGCGTGCGGGAGAGGCACCAACCAGCCAACCCCCCTCTGCCACTCCCTGCCACCCGCCGCCGGCCCAATCCTCTTTACCTGCCTCACAATGCCACTCGGTGTGCCAGCCTTTGTGCCCCGTGCCAGGGATGCCCGTTGGAAAAGCTCTTCTGTTTTGGAGACTGGCGAGAAAGAGACAGACGGGAAGAGGGAGGGGGCTACCCGGGAGATAAGGGCTCTACTGGTGATAAGACACTAGGGCTGTGGCTGTGTACCTGCCGGCTGTGGAAGGGGAGGTAGGGGAGGTAGTCGTAGCAGAAGGTGTTGCTATCAGAGTGGAACAGAGAGCGGGTGGAGGTTTGATGTTGGACGTGTGAGAGGAGAGAGGGGACTCCTTGCTGGGTTTCAGCTGGCTACTCATGCGATGCTGAGAGCAACGACATACTGTATCCATCCATCCTCATGCATGAACACACACTCTCTCTCTCTCTCTCTCTCTCTCTCTCTCTCTCTCTCTCTCTCTCTCTCTCTTTCTCTCTGTCTGTCTGTCTGTCTGTCTCTCGCTCTCTCTCTCTCACACACCACTCACTATCTCTTTCTCTCTCTCTCTCTCTCTCTATCTCTCTCAATTCAATTCAATTCAAAGGGCTTTATTGGCATGGGAAACATGTTTAAATTGCTAAAGCAAGTGAAATAGATAATAAACAAAGTGAAATAAACAATATAAAATTAACAGTAAAAATTACACAGAAGTTCCAAAGGAATAGAGACATTTCAAATGTCATGTTATGTCTATATACAGGTTGTAACGATGTGCAAATGAGTTAAAGTACAAAAGGAAAAATAAATATGGGTTGTATTTACAATGGTGTTTGTTCTTCACTGGTTGCCCTTATATAGAGAAAGGGCAACAGGTCACAAATCTTGCTGCTGTGATGGTACACTGTGGTATTTCACCCAATAGATTTGGAAGTTTATCAAAATTGTAATCTGAAGGAAATATGTGTCTCTAATATGGTCATACATTTGGCAGGAGGTTAGGAAGTGCAGCTCACTTTCCACCTCATTTTGTGGGCATTGTACATATAGCCTGTCTTCTCTTGAGAGCCAGGTCTGCCTACGGCAACCTCTCTCAATAGCAAGGCTATGCTCACTGAGTCTGTACATAGTCAAAGCTTTCCTTAATTTTTGGGTCAGTCACAGCGGTCAGGTATTCTGCCACTGAATACTCTCTGTTTAAGGACAAATAGCATTCTAGTTTGCTCTGTTTCTTTGTTAATTCATTCCAATATGTGAAGTAATTATCTTTTAGTTTTCTCATAATTTGGTTGGGTGTAATTGTGTTGCTGTCCTGGGGCTCTGTGGGATCTGTTTGTGTTTGTGAACAGAGCCCCAGGACCAGCTTACATAGGGGACTCTTCTCCAGGTTAATCTCTCTGTAGGTGATGGATTTGTTGTGGAAGGTTCGGGAATCGCTCCTTTTGGGTGGTTGTAGAATTTACGGGCTCTTTTCTGATTTTGATAATTAGCGGGTATCGAGCCTAATTCTGCTCTGCATGCATTATTTGGTGTTTTACGTTGTACACAGAGGATATTTTTGCAGAATTCTGCATGCAGTCTCAATTTGGTGTTTGTCCCATTTTGTAAATTATTGGTTGTTGAGCAGACCCCCAGACCACACCACCATAAAGGACAATGTGTTTTATAACTGATTAAAGTATTTTTAGCCAGATCCTAACTGGTATGTTGAATTTTATGTTCCTTTTTGATGGCATAGAAGGCCCTTCTTGTCTTGTCTCTCAGATCGTTCACAGCTTTGTGGAAGTTACCTGTGGCACTGATGTTTAGGCTGGGGTATGTTTAG
>NW_025536949.1:0-10000 GCF_020615455.1 Coregonus clupeaformis
CACAGAAACACAGCCTACCTTCTCTGCCCTCTCCCTGGGCCACCACAGAAACACAGCCTACCTTCTCTGCCCTCTCCTGGGCCACCACAGAAACACAGCCTACCTTCTCACCCTCTCCTGGGCCACCACAGAAACACAGACCTACCTTCTCTGCCCTCTCCCTGGGGCCACCACAGAAACACAGCCTACCTTCTCTGACCTCTCCTGGGCCACCACAGAAACACAGCCTACCTTCTCTGCCCTCTCCCAAACACACAGAGCACACTAGCCCTCCTTCTCTGCCCCTCTTCCTGGGCCTGCACAGAAACACAGCCCTGCCTTCTCTGCCCTCTCCTGAGCCACCCACAGAAACACAGCCTACCTTCTCTGCCCTCTCCTGGGCCACCACAGAAACACAGCCTACCTTCTCGGCCCTCTCCCAAACACAGAAGTACAGCCTGCCTTCTCTGCCCCTCTCCCTGGGCCACCCACCCAGAAACACAGCCCCTGCAGCTCTCTTGCCCTCTTCCTAGGCCACCACAGAAACACAGCCTACCTTCTCTGCCCTCTCCCTGGGCCACCCACAGAAACACAGCCCTGCCTTCTCTGCCCTCTCTCCTGGGCCACCACAGAAACACAGCCTACCTTCTCTGCCCTCTCCCTGGGCCACCACAGAAAAACAGCCTACCTTCTCTGCCCTCTCCCCAAACACACAAGCAGGCCTACCTTCTCTGCCTCTCCCTGGGCCACCACAGAAACCTGACCTACCTTCTCTGCCCTCTCCTGGGCCACCACAGAAACACAGCCTACCTTCTCTGCCTCTCCTGGGCCACCACAGAAACACAGCCTACCTTCTCCTCTCCCTGGGTTACCACAGAAACACAGCCTGCCTTCTCTGCCTCTTCCTGGGCCACCACAGAAACACAGCCTACCTTCTCTGCCCTCTCCCTGGGCCACCCACAGAAACACAGCCTACCTTCTCTGCCCTCTCCCTGGGCCACCACAGAAACACAGCCTACCTTCTCTGCCCTCTCCCTGGGCCACCACAAAACACAGCCTACCTTCTCTGCCCCTCTCCCTGGGCCACCACAGAAACACAGCCTGCCTTCTCCTGCCCTCTCCCTGGGCCACCACAGAAACACAGCCTGCAACCTCTGCCTCTCCAAACACACAGAAACACACAGCCTACCTTCTCTGCCCTCTCCCTGGGCCACCACAGAAACACAGCCTACCTTCTCTGCCCTCTCCCTGAGCCCACCACAGAAGCAACCTACCTTCTCTGCCTCCTGGTTTCCACAGAAACACAGCCTACCTTCTCTGCCTCTCCCTGGGCCACCACAGAAACACAGCCTACCTTCTCTGCCCTCTCCCAAACACCACAGAAACACAGCCTACCTTCTCTGCCCTCTTCCTAGGCCACCACAGAAACACAGCCTACCTTCTCTGCCCTCTCCCTGGGCCACCACAGAAACACAGCCTGCACCTTCTCTGCCCTCTCCCTGGGCCACCACACAGAAACACAGCCTACCTTCTCTGCCTCTCCCTGGGCCTACAGAAACCTGTTCTTCTCTGCCTCTCCTGGGCCACCACAGAAACACAGCCTTTCCTTCTCTGCCCTCTCTGGGCCACCACAGAAACACAGCCTACCTTCTCTCTCCCAAACACACAGAAACCACAGCCTACCTTCTCTGCCCTCTCCCTGGGCCACCACAGAAACACAGCCCTACCTTCTCTGCCCTCTCCCTGGGCCACCACAGAAACACAGCCTACCTTCTCTGCCCTCTCCCTGGGCCACCACAGAAGCCACAGCCTACCTTCTCTGCCCTCTTCCTGGGCCACCACAGAAACACAGCCTACCTTCTCTGCCCCTCTCCCTGAGCCACCACCCAAACACAGCCTACCTTCTCTGCCCTCTCCTGGGCCACCCACAAACACAGCCTACCTTCTCTGACCCTCTCCTGGGCCACCACAGAAACACAGCCTACCTTCTCTGCCCTCTCCCTGGGCCACCACAGAAACACAGCCTACCTTCTCTGCCCCCTGGGCCACCACAGAAACACAGCCTACCTTCTCTGCCCCTCTCCCTGGGCCGCCACCACAGAACACAGCCTACCTTCTTCTCTGCCCTCTCCCTGGGCCACCATACAGAAAACACAGCCTACTCTTCTCTGCCCTCTCCCTGGGCCACCACTTTAGGATCAGTGAACTCTTGGACGCCGACCCAGCAGCCAACTGGAGAGAGAACACAGACACACACACACCCAGCACCCAGCATTTAACACAATACACACAGCAACAGACACATGGCAACAGACAACAGACACACAGCAACAGACACACAGCAACAGACACACGAAATAGCAACAAACACACACAGTGACAGACGCACGTTACCTTGTGAATTTCTGTAGTCTTGATGGTGGATTCAGGAACAAACGGATGGTTCTGGTGTGTCTGGAAACAAAGAGATTACATTAGAGGAGATGGAGATACTGACTGTCCAGGAGTGAAGGAGATGGAGAGAGGAGAGATACTGACTGTCCAGGAGTGAAGGAGATGGAGAGAGGAGAGATAATGACTGTGAAGGGGATGAGAGATACTGACTGTCCAGGGAGAAGGGGGGAGAGATACTGACTGTCCAGGAGTGAAGGAGATGGAGAGAGGAGGAGATACTGACTGTCCAGGAGTGAAGGAGATATACTGACTGTAGGGAGGAAGGAGATGGAGAGAGGAGAGAGATACTGACTGTCCAGGAGGAAGGAGATGGGGGAGAGATCCAGGAAGGAGAGATACTGACTGTCCAGGAGTGAAGGAGATGGAGAGAGGAGAGATACTGACTGTCCAGGAGTGAAGGGGATGGAGAGAGGAGAGATACTGACTGTGAAGGGGGTAGAGAAGATACTGACTGTCCAGGAGTGAGAAGGAGATGGAGAGATACTGACTGTCCAGGAGTGAAGGAGATGGAGAGGAGGATGCCGGCTGTCCAGGAATGAAGAGATGGAGAGACTGTCCAGGAGATGGAGAGAGAGGAGAGATACTGACTGTCCAGGAGTGAAGGAGATGGGTGGAGAGAGGAGAGATACTGACTGTCCAGGAGTGAAGGAGATGGAGAGAGGAGAGATACTGACTGTCCAGGAGTGAAGGGGGATATGTGTTGCTCCGTATCCTCTGACCACATCGTTACCAAACGTATCAGGACCATACACACTCACCACGATCTGAGGCCCTGGGAACACACACACAAGAGTGTTAGAGCTATGGCATCATGAAATGTGTGGTATGGTAAGACGTGTGTGGGTGTGTCTCACAGCCTAAGGGGTTGGTGCTCTTGAACGTGATCTCCAGAGGAAAGTTCCAGATCATTCTTTGAGGAGAGTCTCTGCCTTTAGACGTAATCTGAGATATACCCTCCTCTAGGCCCTGGAGAGGGAGGATGGGAGAGGAGGAGGGGGAGAGAGAGGAGTTGGGTGGGGAGGGAGGTGGTTGGGGAGAGGAGGAGGGAGGGAGAGGGTTGGGAGAGGGGGAGAGAGGGAGAGGGAGGGAGAGGGTTGGGAGAGGAGAGGAGAGGGAGGGGTTGGGAGAGGAGAGGAGGAGGGGAGGGAGAGGGGGTTGGGAGAGGGAGGGAGAGGGGGAGAGGAGGGTTGAGGGAGAGGGAGGGAGAGGGGGTGAGGAGAGGGAGGGAGAGGGGGTGAGGAGGGGAGGGAGAGGGGGAGGAGAGGGAGGAGGGGGGGAGGGAGAGGGAGAGTGGGGAGAGGGGGAGAGGAGAGGGAGAGGGAGAGGGAGGGGGAGGGAGAGGGAGGGGAGGGAGAGGGGGAGGGGAGGGAGAGGGAGGGAGGGAGGGAGGAGAGATGGAGGATTGGAGGACAGAGATGGAGGGGAGAGAGGGAGGAGGGGAAGGGAGGAGAAGGGGGGAGAAAGGGGGGAGAATGGGGGGGGGAGAAAGGAGCGGGGAGGAGAGGTGAAGAGGTGAGGGAGAAATATTGATGACTCATTTCCAAAACAACTGGGAACTCGGAAAAATACGAGGGTCAAATCATGACGTCTGTGATCTTCAGGTCAGAAAGTCGGATCTCTAGAAAGAGGCCCGAATTCCCCGAGTTGGATGACCGTTCAAATAGTTTTTTCCCCAGAGTTCCCAGTTGTTTTGAACGTTCGGAAGTCGGAGTTTCCGAGTTCGCAGTTCCCGGCATCACTGGACATGCAGCTATTTGAGTATTTAGTAGTTGCTAGCTAGCAAAACAAGCGTATTATGTATCCATCCATAGTAACTGAACTTCAGCGTGTTCCAGATGACGCGGTGTGACTCACTGAGGTGGGAGCCCAGTCGTGTCCGTAGACGAAGCAGTATTTACAGTACAGGTCGTCATACTCTGGAAACTGACAACACAACACATCAGATCAGATCAGAGAGAATGGGTCGAAGAGCAAATGAACACGGCAGTTTTAAACAACATGTTTATGCTCACTAAACCAATGAATCAAACGAGGTCAAGTTAGCCAATAAGATCAGCCTCATCTTAGCTTGCTAACGTTAGATGCTTAGCTAGCTAGCTTCATAGCTAGCGTTACTAACGTTAGCTAGCTATTTTACTCACATTCGCCCCCTCTATCTGTCCGTTTATCATCAACAGAAACACAGATGGGTTATTGATAGCCATCCCGCTTCATACGATAACTTAAGAATATAAAAAATATAGTGATCAAACATAAAACATATTTTAACTTCGACTATAAAACCGGTAACGTATTGTTCTGTGTTGTGGAGATAACTGGCTTGCTAAATATTTGTGTAGTTCCATTCCCGTTGCCAGGACGCTTTGCCTACGGCCCGGCGTGAGGGCCAACCTGGATCCAGTCAGTTGGAGAAAGCGTTTAGTAAATAAACTGTCCACTAGGTGGTGGTGGTCTTGGACAAGTTTAACGTTTTCTTGTCACGTGCACAAGCCACAGCGCGATGCCTTTCTCGCGAGCTCATTTCCCAACAATGCAGTAATCAATATCGATATATAGTACTATAAAGTATAACAAAAACACACGAGAAATAGAAATAAGTAAGCTATATACAGGGTCAGTTCCAATACTATATTTACAATGTGCAGGGATACTGGAGTGATGGAGGTGAGATATGTATAGTAAGGTGACTATATACAGGGTCAGTTCCAGTACCATATTAACAATGTGCAGGGATACTGGAGTGATGGAGGTAGATATGTATAGGGGTAAGGTAATAATAATATGCCATTTAGCAGACGCTTTTATCCAAAGCTTACTTACAGTCATGCATGCATACATTTTTGTGTATGGGTGGTCCCGGGGATCGAACCCACTACCCTTGGCGTTTCAAGCGCCGTGCTCTACCAGCTGAGCTACAGAGGACTATATGCAGGGTCAGTTCCAGTACCATATTAACAATGTGCAGGGATACTGGAGTGATGGAGGTAGATATGTATATATATGTACAGTCAGCATCTCATCTTATCTCTCAGGTATATGACTCTTAAAACGCCAGTCAGCATCTCATCTCATCTCATCTCTCAGGTATATGACTCTTAAACGCCAGTCAGCATCTCATCTTATCTCTCAGGTATATGACTCTTCCCGTAATCTTACAAGTGATCCCTCTAATATTAAATCAACTTTGGTGTCATTTTATTCTAACCTCTACAAATCCGAACCCCCCATCAGATAATACGGCTATGGACAACTTTTTTTAGATAACTTGGATATTCCATCCATTGATATGGACACGAGTAAAGATCTTGACAACCCTCTGCATCTAGATGAGATAACAAAGGGTCCAAAGTTAATGCAAAGTGGCAAGGCCCCAAGGCCCTGATGATCAACTCACCCCATTACTATTAGATATGTTCACTGACTCACTATCACAGGGCTCTCTTGTCTTGATGCGGAGAAGGCTTTCGACCGGGTGGAGTAGGATTATTTATTTAAGATTTGGGAAGATTTGGTTTTGGGTCCAATTTCATCTCAAGATAAGTCTAATCTATTCTGCTCTAGCGTACACACAGACTCTCTGTTCTATTCTGCTCCTACGGCTAGCGTACACACCAACTCTCTGTTCTATTCTGCTCCCTACGGCTAGCGTACACACCGACTCTCTGTTCTATTCTGCTCCTACGGCTAGCGTACACACCAACTCTCTGTTCTATTCTGCTCCCTACGGCTAGCGTACACACCGACTCTCTGTTCTATTCTGCTCCTACGGCTAGCGTACACACCAACTCTCTGTTCTATTCTGCTCCTACGGCTAGCGTACACACCGACTCTCTGTTTCTGCTCCTACAGCTAGCGTACACACCGACTCTCTGTTCTATTCTGCTCCTACGGCTAGCTTACACACCGACTCTCTGTTCTATTCTGCTCCCTACGGCTAGCGTACATACCAACTCTCTGTTCTATTCTGCTCCTACGGCTAGCGTTACACACCGACTCTCTGTTCTATTCTGCTCCCTACGGCTAGCGTACACACCAACTCTCTGTTCTATTCTGCTCCTACGGCTAGCGTACACACCAACTCTCAACACTCAAAAATACTTCCCCCCTCTCCAGAGGGACCCGTCAAGGGTGTACTGTGTCCCCACTCCTTTTTTGCTCTCTCGATAGAACCGCTTTCCTTGGCCTTAAAAATGATCACCATCATTCACTGGAATCCACCGAGCCGGTGAAGAACACAGTGTTACTGTATGCAGATGATCTACTATTATATATCCCCTAACCCTGTGAACTGTGTTGATAACATACTGCGTATTTTAAAGCCACATTTGGATCATTCTCAGGTTACAAATTGAACATTCAGAAAAGTGAATGTTTTCCGATTTGCCAAGCAGATTCCCCCTGGAGGCCAGCCTTTCCGTCTGTCGCCCTCCGGTTTTTCCTATTTAGGTGTGTATATAATTCTCTGGCTACTCTCCATAAAACGAACTTTGCAAGTCTAGTCACACGAGTTAAAGCAGACTTACAATGCTGGGATAGTCTGCCTCTCTCCTTAGCTGGCAGAATCCAATCTGTTAAAAATGAAAAATTTTTACCTAGGTTTCTATACCTTTTTCAATGTCTTCCCGATCTTTCTGCCGAAATCATTTTTTTTTACCAAGTTGGATAGGCTCATCAGCCATTTTCTCTGGGCAGGCAAATCACCTAGGATACATAGAGCAATACTTCAAAGAAGGAGACAAGATGGAGGACTGGCACTTCCAAATGTACTGCTTTACTGTTGGGCAGCCAGTATTCAAAAGATAACGTTCTGGTGTAATGCTCCGACTGGTGCTCATTAGAAGCACAGTCCCTTTCGGCTCTTACTGCCCCCCTCTGTCCTTGTGTCCTTCAAACCTCGTTGTGCTCTCTACTTTGAAGATCCGGACACAGTTTTCGTCAAACATTTTTAGACTTTCTGCCGCTTCTCTTCTAAGCCCTATTTGTAACAACCACCTATTTTTACCCTCCAAACTCGACCAGGCTTTTGTTTTGTGGCGAGAGAGAGTTTTTGGTATGTTTCAAAGATGTATTTTTAGATGGGGAAGTTTGCCAGTTTTAATGATCTCGTAGCTAAATGTAATCTGGCTCATTCTAATATTTTCCGCTATTTTCAGGCCCCGTAACTTTGTTCGCTCTCTTTTTCCCCATCTTTCCTCAACTACCTCCCCCAAGACGTTGCTAGAAGACATTTTGTCCCTGCCGTCTGATTTCTAGATTATATGACATTATGCTTTCCTCGGAACCCTCTTCAATAAACAAAATCTAAACATCCTGGGGTAGTGAACTCGAACTCGACCTTACATATGACTGGTGGGAGGAGGCCCTTCTTAGGGATAACTGTGCTTCGGTGAAGTTTAATTCAGTACAAGGTCTTGCACAGTTATTCACTACGCCAAAGAAAAACTTTCCTCCAACACACAAATGACACGCGATAGATGTTCAAACACTCCGGCACTCGACCACACCCATATGTTTTATTCATGTTCTAAGCTGTCTGAGTATTTGGTCATCCTTTTTTAATACTCTCTCTAAAAATCTAGACATCGACCTGCAGCCTTGTCCTTTGGTAGCTATATTTGGAGTTCCATCTTTGTTTCCGCACTAAAAGTAAAGCAGACGTTGTAGCGTTTTGCTTCCCTCATGGCCCGCCGGCAGATCTTGCTTACTTGGAAATCCTCCAAACCTCCCACTGTGTGTCAGCCTTGTTGAAAGATCAAATGTCTTTTTCTACACTTAGAAAAAAAATTAAATACACTTTGAGAGGTTGTACTGATAACTTATTCTTGAGACGGCGGCCTTTCATTTCCTTTTTTTGAACAGTCGCCTTCTATTGATCAGGAGTAAATAATTTTGGGCAACAGGGGGATATGAGAGGGTGTGGGGAAGGGAAGGAACAGTGTGTTGTGATATTTTTTTTTTTTTGTGTGTATGTACAATACGTGTACATATGTATATTTATATATTATTTCCAATTGTATATTTTTTAATTTATGTATGCTGCTTTTGTTAAAGGGGAGGGAGGTGTTTCAATAAGTATAGGGGGGATAAAAGGATGTCTCTGTTCAATTTGTAATTGGTATTTCTTTTTTTATGTCTAATAAAACAAAATATAATATAATGATAATCAATCAATCAAAGTTCAGTCAAATGTTAGGGTGTAGCAGTAGTTAGAATACGGCAGTAGTTACAGGGTTAGAGTACAGCAATCAATCAATCAATCAATCAATCAATCAATCACATTTTTATTTTATAAAGCCCTTTTTACATCAGCAGATGTCACAAAGTGCTTATACAGAAACACAGCCAAAAAAAAACCAAACAGCAAGCAATGCAGATGTGGAAGCACGGTGGCTAGGGAAAAACTCCCTAGAAAGGCAGGAACCTAGGAAGAAACCTAGAGAGGAACCAGGCTCTGAGGGGAGGCCAGTCCTCTTCTGGCTGTGCCGGGTGGAGATAACAGTATACGGCTATTAAGGCCAGATTGTTCTTCAAGATGTTCAAATGTTCATAGATGACCAGCAGGGTCAAATAATAATCACAGTGGTTGTAGAGGGTGCAACAGGTCAGTATCTCAGGTGGAAATGTCAGTTGGCTTTTCATAGCCGAGCATTCAGAGGTCGAGACAGCAGGTGCGGTGAGAGATGGAGAGAGTTGAAAACAGCAGGTCCGGGGACAAGGTAGCACGTCCGGTGAACAGATCAGGGTTCCATAGCCGCAGGCAGAACAGTTGAAACTGGAGCAGCAGCACGACCAGGTGGACTGGGGACAGCCAGGAGTCATCAGGCCAGGTAGTCCTGAGGCATGGTCCTAGGGCTCAGGTCCTCCGGGAGGGGAGAGAGAGAGAATTAGAGGGAACATACTTAAATTCACACAGGACACCAGATAAGACAGACTGACCCTATCCCCCCGGCACATAGACTATTGCAGCATAGATACTGGCGACTGAGACAGGGGTGGGTCGGGGGGACACTGTGGCCTCGTCCGACGATACCCCTGGACAGGGCCAACCAGGCAGGATATAACCCCACCCACTTTGCCAAAGCACAGCCCCCACACCACCAGAGGGATATCAACAGACCACCAACTTACTACCCTGAGACAAGGCTGAGTATAGCCCACGAAGATCTCCTCCACTGCCCCTGCCCGAGGGGACGGCAAACCGGACAGGAAGATCACATCAGTGACTCAACCCACTCAAGTGACGCACCCCTCCTAGGGACGGCATGGAAGAGCACTAGTAAGCCAGTGACTCAGCCCCCCGTAATAGGGTCAGTAGTCTAATCTAGAAGTGACAAAAGCATGGATTAGCTTTCCTGCATCATTTTTGGACAAAAGAGTTTCAGATTTTTTGCAATGTCACGAAGATGGGGGAAAAAAAGCTGTCCTTGAAACATTCTTGATACGTTCGTCAAAAGAGGAGATCAGGGTCCAGAGTAACGCCGAGGTCCTTCGCAGTTGTATTTGAGACGACTGGACAACCATCAAGATTAGCCTTTTCAAAGCACTTCATGATGTCAGATGTGAGCGC
>NW_025536949.1:15000-27500 GCF_020615455.1 Coregonus clupeaformis
GCTGCATACTCCAAGAAATATTAAAATCTCACCTTTCTGTTTTTTTTTTTTTTTTGAATTGTTGAGGTGTAGTCACTTTTGAGGACACAAGCTCAAGTACAACAGTACAAATACGATAAAATATGAAACATTTTAAATGACGTATTTCCTATTCATTAAAACAGTATTAGTAAGGCTTGAAATGACTTATACGTTTTCCAAATATAGTATAATCAAATTATAAAACGACTAACTATAAGATTTCACCTTCCTCATAACTGTCAAATACATGTTTGTATGTTTAGTGTTAGAGAAAATGTGCATATTTTCTAAAGGTGTCTCTTGATCAAAATGTCTGCCGTCATCGCCGTGAACGTCTCACAGAGCTCTAGCCTGGATCCCGAAATGCATTAGGAACTCACCTTCCGTCTCATATTAATGAATTAACTATGACAAACAGAAAGTGTTTCTTTTGTTTACAATCTATGAATTATTTTAGATTACTGGCTATAAATCATTCTCTGAATGTGCTACAGCGACGGAACCACTCTCTCCTGCTGCGCTACGATGTAAAGTATTCCGGAACCACTCTCTCCTGCTGCGCTACGACGTAAGTATTCCGGAACCACTCTCCCCTGCTGCGCTACGATGTAAAGTATTCCGGAACCACTCTCTCCTGCTGTGCTACGATGTAAGTATTCCGGAACCACTCTCTCCTGCTGCGCTACGACGTAAGTATTCCGGAACCACTCTCCCCTGCTGCGCTACGATGTAAAGTATTCCGGAACCACTCTCCCCTGCTGCGCTACGATGTAAGTATTCCGGAACCACTCTCTCCTGCTGCGCTACGATGTAAAGTATTCCGGAACCACTCTTTCCTGCTGCGCTACGATGTAAGTATTCCGGAACCACTCTCCCCTGCTGCACTACGATGTAAGTATTCCAGAACCACTCTCTCCTGCTGCGCTACGATGTAAGTATTCCGGAACCACTCTCCCCTGCTGCGCTACGATGTAAAGTATTCCGGAACCACTCTTTCCTGCTGCGCTACGATGTAAGTATTCCGGAACCACTCTTTCCTGCTGCACTACGATGTAAGTATTCCAGAACCACTCTCTCCTGCTGCGCTACGATGTAAGTATTCCGGAACCACTCTTTCCTGCTGCACTACGATGTAAGTATTCGGAACCACTCTCCCCTGCTGCGCTACGATGTAAGTATTCCGAACCACTCTTTCCTGCTGCGCTACGATGTAAGTATTCCGGAACCACTCTCCCCTGCTGCGCTACGATGTAAAGTATTCCGGAACCACTCTCCCCTGCTGCGCTACGATGTAAGTATTCCAGAACCACTCTCTCCTGCTGCGCTACGATGTAAGTATTCCGGAACCACTCTTTCCTGCTGCGCTACGATGTAAGTATTCCGGAACCACTCTCCCCTGCTGCGCTACGATGTAAGTATTCCGGAACCACTCTTTCCTGCTGCGCTACGATGTAAGTATTCCGGAACCACTCTCCCCTGCTGCGCTACGATGTAAGTATTCCAGAACCACTCTCTCCTGCTGCGCTACGATGTAAGTATTCCAGTCGTATGCGTTGTTAGTGGCTGTGACCTATGACCTAGGGTTCAGCCAGGAGTTTATATAGACAGTCAGAAGAGTGAATGAAATGGTAGGAAGGACATCCCAGCTTCATGTGGTGTCAGAGTTCACATCCTGCTTCACACACAGGCGGAAGAGACACGCTCCCGTGTCCGTGAGAATCAGGGCTACCGCCCCAGTGCAAGCCATTTCAATCTACGGGTGTCCACAGATCGATCTGTAAGCAAACATTTCAGGATCGGAAGCGGTACCAGAACCACGCAGGTCACCAAAAACAGGGGGCACTTTACGTCTAAGAGGTTTGGAGCAAGGATGAAGTGGTGATTCTGCTAACTGCAGTATCTTCTGGAAGTTCTGACAGTCCTTCACAACTGTTGAGCAAATACTGGCCATTGACAATGAATGTTACCAGACTTGTACTAAATGAAATGTTGTATACAATAGGCCACCGGTGAACCCAGTGTTGTTGTTTTTTACAGTCTATGAGCCAGTTCCCAGGTTTATTGTCCCAAGAGTCATTTATTGATCTTGACTCTATTGTGATTTATTTTTTACCGTCTTCATGTGGGGAGTAACTTTCCATCTGATTGATCTGAAAGACGTTATTATGGGATCAATGCATTAACTTCTCCAGCTTTACGTCACAGTTAATCGACATCGTGTTGCTTTGAGGTGTAGAGAGGTGATCAACAGCTACAGGTTCTGGAAGATAAATACTTTTTTTTTTGTTCATTGTAATACATACTTTAAAAAAATATTTAACAGCTTTTAAACAATACATAGTATTGTATGAACTGAACAGAAACCAATCATTTCTCAATACAAATGGAATGGGGTAGGCAGGTAGCTTTAGTGGTTAAGAGCGTTGTGCCAGTAACCGAAAGGTCGCTGGTTCTAATCCCCCCGAGCCGACTAGGTGAAAAATCTGTCTGTGCCCTTGAGCAAGCCACTTAACTCTAATTGCTCCTGTAAGTCGCTCTGGATAAGAGCGTCTTCTAAATGACGTAAATGTAAAATATATGTTGCAGTCACTACAACAAATACTTAAATGCATGTATATTCTCCTTGAAACGTTACATTGAAATACTGTAGATTCCCATTAATTCTTATGAGGAGTATTATAATGGGGGACGGTGACTTCAGAAACAGCGCCCCCCCCCCCCCGTCAGTCATCTAGTGAATACACATCTATCATTGGTCACAGCCCGGGAGGGGGTGTGTGTGGGGGAGGGGTCACTGCAGGGCTTCCAACCAGACGAAATGATGCCTCAAAAGAAGCAGCGTGCTGAGGGAGGGGCCTCAGGTGTAGAGAAAACACGTCCCTCCTCCGTGTGGTTTACATAGGAGAGGAAAGGGAGGAGGAGGAAAGGAGGGAGGAGAGGAAAGGAGGGGAAGGAGTGGACGAGGGAGGAGGAAGAAAGGAGGGAGGAGAGGAAAGGAGGGGAAGGAGTGGACGAGGGAGGAGGAAGAAAGGGAGGAAAGGAGGAGGGGAAGGAGTGGACGAGGGAGGAGGAAGAAAGGGAGGAAAGGAGGAGGGGGATCATGGTGTCCATTACACTAACGAGGTGGGGGCTGGTTATATCACTATACTCCAGGGTGTGTGTGTGTGTGTGTTTGTGTGTGTCCTCTGAGCAGTGCCTCTTATCTCTGAGCCTGGCTGAACTGATCCCCCTGAAGAGAAGAGAGGGCAGAAGAGATGGAGGAAGAAGAAGTCAATGAGGAAGAATATTAGAATGTTAGAATGTTAGAATATTAGAATGTTAGAATATTAGTGTTAGAATATTAGTGTTAGAATGTTAGAACGTTAGAATATTAGAGTGTTAGAATATTAGAGTGTTAGAATATTAGTGTTAGAATATTAGAGTGTTAGAATATTAGTGTTAGAATATTAGAATGTTAGAATGTTAGAATGTTAGAATATTAGAATGTTAGAATGTTAGAATGTTAGAATATTAGAATGTTAGAATATTAGAGTGTTAGAATATTAGAATATTAGAGTGTTAGAATATTAGAGTGTTAGAATATTAGTGTTAGAATATTAGAGTGTTAGAATGTTAGAATGTTAGAATATTAGAGTGTTAGAATATTAGAGTGTTAGAATATTAGAATATTAGAATGTTAGAATGTTAGAATGTTAGAATGTTAGAATATTAGAGTGTTAGAATATTAGAGTGTTAGAATATTAGAATATTAGAATGTTAGAATGTTAGAATGTTAGTGTTAGAATGTTAGAATGTTAGAATATTAGAGTGTTAGAATATTAGAGTGTTAGAATATTAGAATGTTAGAATATTAGAATATTAGAATGTTAGAATATTGGAATATTATAATGTTAGAATATGACAAATGTAGAGGAACCAAGGACTGATCACCCCAATCACCCCAATCCACAAAAGTGGAGACAAATTTGACTCCAATAACTACCGTGGGATATTTGTCAACAGCAACCTTACACAGGAAGCGGCACAGGTCCTAATCCAGGCACTTGTCATCTCCCGTCTGGATTACTGCAACTCGCTGTTGGCTGGGCTCCCTGCCTGTGCCATTAAACCCCTACAACTCATCCAGAATGCCGCAGCCCGTCTGGTGTTCAACCTTCCCAAGTTCTCTCACGTCACCCCGCTCCTCCGCACACTCCACTGGCTTCCAGTTGAAGCTCGCATCTGTTACAAGACCATGGTGCTTGCCTATGGAGCTGTGAGGGGAACAGCACCTCCGTACCTTCAGGCTCTGATCAGTCCCTACACCCAAACGAGGGCATTGCGTTCATCCACCTCTGGCCTGCTGGCTCCCCTTCCTCTGCGGAAGCATAGTTCCCGCTCAGCCCAGTCAAAACTGTTCGCTGCTCTGGCACCCCAATGGTGGAACAAGCTCCCTCACGACGCCAGGACAGCGGAGTCACTCACCACCTTCCGGAGACATTTGAAACCCCACCTCTTTAAGGAATACCTGGGATAGGATAACGTAATCCTTCTACCCCCCCCAAAAAAAAAAAAAAACATTTGTAAAGTGGTTATCCCACTTGCTATAGGGTGAATGCACCAATTTGTAAGTCGCTCTGGATAAGAGCGTCTGCTAAATGACGTAAATGTAAATGTAAATGTAAAATTCTCAGCATTATCATTAACAGCAAGCATACATTTCCTCAGTGAAAACAATGTACTGAGCAAATGTCAAATTGGCTTTTTACCAAATTACCGTACGACAGACCACGTATTCACCCTGCACACCCTAATTGACAAACAAACAAACCAAAACAAAGGCAAAGTCTTCTCATGCTTTGTTGATTTCAAAAAAAGTGTTTGACTCAATTTGGCATGAGGGTCTGCTATACAAATTGATGGAAAGTGGTGTCGGGGAAAAAACATACGACATTATAAAATCCATGTACACAAACAACAAGTATGCGGTTAAAATGGGCAAATATCACACATTTCTTTCCACAGGGCTGTGGGGTGAGACAGGGATGCAGCTTAAGCCCCACCTTCTTCAACATATACAGTGGGGGAAAAAGTATTTAGTCAGCCACCAATTGTGCAAGTTCTCCCACTTAAAATGATGAGAGAGGCCTGTAATTTTCATCATAGGTACACGTCAACTATGACAGACAAAATGAGGAAAAATTTTCCAGAAAATCACATTGTAGGATTTTTAATGAATTTATTTGCAAATTATGGTGGAAAATAAGTATTTGGTCAATAACAAAAGTTTCTCAATACTTTGTTATATACTCTTTGTTGGCAATGACACAGGTCAAACGTTTTCTGTAAGTCTTCACAAGGTTTTCACACACTGTTGCTGGTATTTTGGCCCATTCCTCCATGCAGATCTCCTCTAGAGCAGTGATGTTTTGGGGCTGTCGCTGGGCAACACGGACTTTCAACTCCCTCCAAAGATGTTCTATGGGGTTGAGATCTGGAGACTGGCTACGCCACTCCAGGACCTTGAAATGCTTCTTACGAAGCCACTCCTTCGTTGCCCGGGCGGTGTGTTTGGGATCATTGTCATGCTGAAAGACCCAGCCACATTTCATCTTCAATGCCCTTGCTGATGGAAGGAGGTTTTCACTCAAAATCTCTTGATACATGGCTCCATTCATTATTTCCTTTACACGGATCAGTCGTGCTGGTCCCTTTGCAGAAAAACAGCCCCAAAGCATGATGTTTCCACCCCCATGCTTCACAGTAGGTATGGTGTTCTTTGGATGCAACTCAGTTATATTTTGGTTTCATCTGACCATATGACATTCTCCCAATCCTCTTCTGGATCATTCAAATGCACTCTAGCAAACTTCAGACGGGCCTGGACATGTACTGGCTTAAGCAGGGGGACACATCTCGCACTGCAGGATTTGAGTCCCTGGCGGCGTAGTGTGTTACTGATGGTAGGCTTTGTTACTTTGGTCCCAGCTCTCTGCAGGTCATTCACTAGGTCCCCCCGTGTGGTTCTGGGATTGTTGCTCACCGTTCTTGTGATCATTTTGACCCCACGGGGTGAGATCTTGCGTGGAGCCCCAGATCGAGGGAGATTATCAGTGGTCTTGTATGTCTTCCATTTCCTAATAATTGCTCCCACAGTTGATTTCTTCAAACCAAGCTGCTTACCTATTGCAGATGCAGTCTTCCCAGCCTGGTGCAGCTCTACAATTTTGTTTCTGGTGTCCTTTGACAGCTCTTTGGTCTTGGCCATAGTGGAGTTTGGAGGGTGACTGTTTGAGGTTGTGGACAGGTGTCTTTTATACTGATAACAAGTTCAAACAGGTGCCATTAATACAGGTAACGAGTGGAGGACAGAGGAGCCTCTTAAAGAAGAAGTTACAGGTCTGTGAGAGCCAGAAATCGTGCTTGTTTGTAGGTGACCAAATACTTATTTTCCATCATAATTTGCAAATAAATTCATTAAAAATCCTACAATGTGATTTTCTGGATTTTATTTCCTCATTTTGTCTGTCATAGTTGACGTGTACCTATGATGAAAATTACAGGCCTCTCTCATCTTTTTAAGTGGGAGAACTTGCACAATTGGTGGCTGACTAAATACTTTTTTCCCCCACTGTATATCAACGAATTGGCGAGGGCACTAGAACAGTCAGCAGCACCCGGCCTCACCCTACTAGAATCTGAAGTCAAATGTCTACTGTTTGCTGATGATCTGGTGCTTCTGTCCCCAACCAAGGAGGGCCTACAGCAGCACCTAGATCTTCTGCACAGATTCTGTCAGACCTGGGCGATGACAGTAAATCTCAGTAAGACAAAAATAATGGTGTTCCAAAAAAGGTCCAGTTGCCAGGACAACAAATACAAATTCCATCTAGACACCGTCATTCGCATGAGAAAGAGGCAGAGATATCGTGGACGTAGGTCGGGGTGCCTTGTAAAGATCCGACCGCGAGCAAGTAATCTGCCTCTTCCATCAATCCTATTAGCCAACGTACAATCATTGGAAAACAAAATGGATGACCTAAGATCAAGGATATCCTACCAACGGGACATTAAAAACTGTAATATCTTATGTTTCACAGAGTCGTGGCTGAACGATGACATGGATAACATACAGCTGGCGGGATATACGCTACATCGGCAGGATAGAACGGCTGACTCAAGGGGTAAGACAAGGGGTGGCGGTCTGTGTATATTTGTAAACAACAGATGGTGCGCGAAATCTAATACTAAGGAAGTCTCAAGGTTTTGCTCGCCTGAGGTAGAGTATCTCATGATAAGCTGTAGACAACACAATTTATCAAGAGAGTTTTCTTCTATATTTTTTGTAGCTGTCTATTTACCACCACAAACCGATGCTGGCACTAAGATTGCACTCAATGAGCTGTATAAGGCCATAAGCAAACAGGAAAACGCTCATCCAGAGGCAGGACTGTTTTGCTAGCACAGACTGGAATATGTTCCGGGATTCTTCCGATGGCATTGAGGAGTACACCACATCAGTCACTGGCTTCATCAATAAGTGCATCGATGACGTCGTCCCCACAGTGACCGTACGTACATACCCCAACCAGAAGCCATGGATTACAGGCAACATCCGCACTGAGCTAAAGGGTAGTGCTGCCGCTTTCAAGGAGCGGGACTCTAACCCGGACGCTTACAATTAATCCCGCTATGCCCTCTGACAAACCATCAAACAAGCAAAGAGTCAATACAGGACTAAGATTTAATCGTACTACACCGGCTCCGACGCTCGACGGATGTGGCAGGGCTTGCAAACTATTATAACAACTACAAAGGGAAGCACAGCCGCAAGCTGCCCAGTGACACAAGCTTACCAGATGAGCTAAATCACTTCTATGCTCGCTTTGAGGCAAGCAACACTGAAACATGCATGAGAGCGTCAGCTGTTCTGGATGACTATGTGATCACGCTCTCCGTAGCCAATGTGAGTAAGACTTTTAAGCAGGTCAACATTCACAAGGCCGCAGGGCCAGACAGATTACCAGGACGTGTACTCTGAGCATGCGCTGACGAACTGGCAAGTGTCTTCACTGACGTTTTCAACATGTCCCTGACTGAGTCTGTAATACCAACATGTTTCTAGCAGACCACCATAGTCCCTGTGCCCAAGAACACTAAGATAACCTGCCTAAATGACTACCGACCCATAGCACTCACATCTGTAGCCATGAAGTGCTTTGAAAGGCTGGTCATGGTTCACATCAACACCATTATCCCAGAAACCCTAGACCCACTCCAATTTGCATACTGCCCCAACAGATCCACAGATGATGCAATCTCTATTGCACTCCACACTGCCCTTTCCCACCTGGACAAGAGGAACACCTACGTGAGAATGCCATTTTTTGACTACAGCTCAGCGTTCAACACCATAGTGCCCACAAAGCTCATCACTAAGCTAAGGACCCTGGGACTAAACACCTCCCTCTGCAACTGGATCCTGGACTTCCTGACGGGCCGCCCCAAGGTGGTAAGGACAGGTAACAACACATCTGCCACGCTGATCGTCAACACGGGGCCCCCTCAGGGGTGCATGCTCAGTCCCCTCCTGTACTCTCTGTTCACCCATGACTGCATGGCCAGGCACGACTCCAACACCATCATTACGTTTGCCGATGACACAACAGTGGTAGGCCTGATCACCGACAACGATGAGACAGCCTATAGGGAGGAGGTCAGAGACCTGGCCGTGTGGTGCCAGGACAACAACCTCTCCCTCAACGTGATCAAGACAAAGGAGATGATTGTGGACTACAGGGAAAAATAGAGGACCGAGCACGCCCCCATTCTCATCGACGGGGCTGTAGTGGAACAGGTTGAGAGCTTCAAGTTCCATGGTGTCCACATCACCAACAAACTATCATGGTCCAAACACACCAAGACAGTCGTGAAGAAGGCACGACAAAGCCTATTCCCCCTCAGGAGACTGAAAAGATTTGGCATGGGTCCTCAGATCCTCAAAACATTCTACAGCTGCACCATCGAGAGCATCTGACTGGTTGCATCACCGCTTGGTATGGCAACTACTCGGCCTCCGACCGCAAGGCACTACAGAGGGTAATGCATACGGTCCAGTACATCACTGGGGCCAAGCTTCCTGCCATCCAGGACCTCTATACCAGGCGGTGTCAGAGGAAGGCCCTAAAAATTGTCAAAGACTCCAGCCACCCTAGTCATAGACTTTTCTCTCTGCTACCAAACGGCAAGCGGTACCGGAGTGCCAAGTCTAGGTCCAAAAGGCTTCTCAACAGCTTCTACCCCCAAGCCATAAGACTCCTGAACAGCTAACCAAATGGCTACCCAGACTATTTGCATTGTCCCCCCCACCCCACCCCCTCTTTTACGCTGCTGCTACTCTGTTTATTATCTATGCATAGTCACTTTAACTCTACCCACATGTACATATTACCTCAATTACCTCGACTAGCCAGTGCCCCGTACATTGACTCTGTACCGGTACCCCCCTGTATATATAGCCTCACTACTGTTATTTCCCATTGACTCTGTACCGGTACCCCCCTGTATATAGCCTCCCTACTGTTATTTCCCATTGACTCTGTACTGGTACCCCCTGTATATAGCCTCCCTACTGTTATTTCCCATTGACTCTGTACCGGTACCCCCATGTATATAGCCTCACTACTGTTATTTCCCATTGACTCTGTACCGGTACCCCCCTGTATATAACCTCCCTACTGTTATTTCCCATTGACTCTGTACCGGTACCCCCTGTATATAGCCTCCCTACTGTTATTTCCCATTGACTCTGTACCGGTACCCCCCTGTATATAGCCTCACTACTGTTATTTCCCATTGACTCTGTACCGGTACCCCCCTGTATATAGCCTCCCTACTGTTATTTCCCATTGACTCTGTCCCGGTACCCCCTGTATATAGCCTCCCTACTGTTATTTCCCATTGACTCTGTACCGGTACCCCCCTGTATATAGCCTCCCTACTGTTATTTCCCATTGACTCTGTACCGGTACCCCCTGTATATAGCCTCACTACTGTTATTTCCCATTGACTCTGTACCGGTACCCCCTGTATATAGCCTCCCTACTGTTATTTCCCATTGACTCTGTACCGGTACCCCCTGTATATAGCCTCACTACTGTTATTTCCCATTGACTCTGTACCGGTACCCCCCTGTATATAGCCTCCCTACTGTTATTTCCCATTGACTCTGTACCGGTACCCCCCTGTATATAGCCTCCCTACTGTTATTTCCCATTGACTCTGTACCGGTACCCCCCTGTATATAGCCTCCCTACTGTTATTTCCCATTGACTCTGTACCGGTACCCCCTGTATATAGCCTCACTACTGTTATTTTACTGCTGCTCTTTAATTATTTGTTACTTTAATTATTTATGCATCTATTTTTTACTTAACACTTATTTTCTTAAAACTGCATTGTTGGTTAAGGGGTAAGTAAGTGTCACGACTTCGGCCGAGGCTGCCTCCCCCTCCTGCCTCCCCTCCTGCCTCCCCTCCTGCCTCCCCTCCTGCCTCCCCCTCCTGCCTCCCCCTCCTGCCTCCCCCCTCCTTGTTCGGGGCAGGCTTCGGCGTTCGTCGTCACCGGCCTTCTAACCACTGCCGCCCCCAATCATCATCACATTTGTCTTGTCTTGTCAAAATCACACACACCTGGTTCCAATCCCCTCATTAGTCCGTGTATAAGTGTTCCCTCTGCCCCCCTTGTCCTTGTGTGTGATTGTTTATTGTGAGAGTAGTGGAGCTCGGTGGAGCTACTCGTAACATTGTGTTGCCAGGGTAGATTTCCCCCTGTGTCTATGTATTGTTGGATATCTGTTACAGTGTATTTGCCAGGGAGGATAGTTTCCCCTGTGCCTGTTTCGTTGATCGCTATTGGAGCGCATTTATGTGTCAACGAAGGAATAAACTCTGTATTCGGTGATTACCCTCCTGCGCCTGACTCCTTTCATCACACTCATCACAGTAAGCATTTCACGGTAAGGTCTGCACCTGTTGTATTCGGCGCATGTGGCAAATAAAATTTGATTAGATTTGATTTGAGTTTGCCAAAAGGCTCCTAAAGGACTCTCAGACCACGAGAAACAAGATTCTCTGTTCTGATGAAACCAAGATTAAACTCTTTGGCCTGAATGCCAAGCGTCACATTTGGAGGAAACCTGGCACCATCCCTACGGTGAAGCATGGTGGTGGCAGCATCATGCTGTGGGGATGTTTTTCAGCAGCAGGGACTGGGAGATTAACCAGAATCGAGGCAAAGATGAACGGAGCAAAGTACAGACAGATCCTTGATGAAAACCTGCTCCAGAGTGCTCAGGACCTCAGACTGGGGCGAAGGTTCACCTTCCAACAGAACAATGACCCTAAGCACACAGCCAAGACAACGCAGGAGTGGCTTCGGGACAAGTGTCAACTTGAACCCGATCGAACATCTCTGGAGAGACTTGAAAATTGCTGTGCAGTAACGCTCCCCATCCAACCTGACAGAGCTTGAGAGGATCTGCAGAGAAGAATGGGAGAAACTCCCCAAATACAGCTGTGCCAAGCTTGTAGCGTCATACCCAAGACACGATGCTGTAATCGCTGCCAAAGGTGCTTCAACAGAGTACTGAGTAAAGGGTCTGAATACTTATGTAAATATGATATTTCTGTTTTTATTTTGAATAAATTTGCTAATATTTGAAGGCTGGAACCTAACAAAATGTGGAAAAAGTCAAGGGGTCTGAATACTTTCCGAAAGCACTGTATGTAGTCGTGTGATGATCAGTCTAAATAAGACATGAGTTTAGTGGAAACAGGCTTTAAAGAATAGCCCACACATTATTACACATGCACACACACACACACACACACACACACTCTATACTGCACACACACACACACACACACTCTATACTGCACACACACACACACACACACACACACACACACACACACACACACACACTCTATACTGTACACACACACACTCTCTATACTGCACACACACACACACACACACACACACACACACACTCTATACTGCACACACACACACACACTCTATACTGCACACACACACACACACACACACACACACTCTATACTGTACACACACACACACTCTATACTGCCACACACACACACACACACACACACACACACACACACACACACACACACACACACACACACACACACACACACACACACACACACACTCTATACTGCACACACACACACACACACACACACTCTATACTGTACACACACACACACACACTCTCTATACTGCACACACACACACTCTATACTGCACACACACACACACACACACACACACACACACACACACACACACACACACACACACACACACACACACACACACACACACACACACTCTATACTGTAGTAGGCCTCCTGTAGCTCAGTTGGTAGAGCATGGCGCTTGCAACACCAGGGTTGTGGGTTTGATTCCCA